>NW_020290781.1:0-164896 GCF_003184695.1 Aspergillus brunneoviolaceus CBS 621.78 | reverse complement strand
GGGGGGGGGGGGGGGGGTTTGTTTAGGAGAGGATCCAAGGCAAAAGACGTACGGTTGACGTCAATGGGAACACCAGCCCAGCCGCAGCGGGAAAGTATGGACAAGAAGGTGAAGAGAAAAAGATGATGATGATGGTGATGATGATGATAATATATGGTTCCAATTCCACCCCCTCTTCTGATTTCCCAGTTAGTTGACTTTCTTTCGGTTGTGCTTGCATTGAGGGGACCACAAAGACATCGATCTCTGATATCAATTGTGCAGCACGGTACTCCGTACAGTACATTGAAACCCAACCACCACACCCATGGTAAGTCGAGTCTCGTTGTTCCGTGGATCTGTTCGCGCGGGCGGGCCGAGTCCGAGTCTCCCGTGAAAGAAATGAGGGAAATTGACACCTGATTTTTTTTCTCCCTTCCCTCAGGCGCCAATCCACCTTCTCCAGAGTCGGGATGACTCCAATTGCCCCAATTCCATCTCCGGGGGTGGCATCGCCGGTATCGTCCTCGGCACGATGGCAGGAACCCTGCTGCTTCTCTGGCTCTGGAAGCTTTGTGCCATGAATCATGAGATGGAGAGCGAGCCCGACTACGGGGAGACCAATTTGCCTACCAACCGAGCGCGCCATCGCCACCGGCAGCGACGGAGCCCGTCATACTACTATGTGGAGAAACCGAGGAGTTCGGTAAGGAGGCCCGCGAAAGTCTATCTCAATTGATAGGGTGTGGATGAGGAATGGAAGGAATTGGGAGGGATAGAAGGATGGAAGTAGAGGAAGCTGGGGAGAGGGGGCGGTTTAATGTGTTTGTTGAGTTTCGAATCACGTATGGTTACGATGGATGTACATGTCGATATGACCTTTATGCTATATAATAATACCCTGGATGAATCATACTATAGACTGTCCGACACGAAAGACTTATGATAATGATCGGATGACTGACTGATTGATCTATCGATGATTCATGTACGCATAACTACAACAGCCATTTGGCCGAGTGGCGGCAGGCCACGAATCTTAGTAGCCGGTTATAATCCTTTGACGATTTCCACCATGAAAGATCATGGTCAGTTGATCTGCAAAACTGTGGTGCTCTTGGTTCTCTTGCCAAGTGGGAACGGTTCCATCCTTTCCATTTTTATCCTTCTTGGTCGTTATGCAATGTCTATTTGCCTATCTGCGAAAGTGGGGTGAACTGGCACTGGAAATTAGACTGACCAGCGCCGAGCATGTTCGTGTCGAAGTCGCATCTAATATGCTCATCTGTAGGCAGTGACGTTAATAGATTAACCTGTCAGAGATTGTCCATTGTGAAGTCTGCAGAGACCTTCATACAGAGTAGCAGGCATGGCTTGGCACGATACCGGCTACACGACCTCTCCATGTTTCGAATTTATCTGCAGTTGTGCTCCCTTACCTTGGCTCTGGGAGACTCGCGCAGACCGTTGGCTGCGGAGAGTTGAGAGGGGGTGGGGGAATCGAACGTTTGTGCGGTTGGAAACCACAATCTCCAACCATGTTGACAATTCTACCCTTGTTGCCCCCCTTTTCCCCCCTCACGGCGTTACAATCCCGATATCTGCTGGTAGGACTGAGTTTGCCGCAAACCTACTCCGTACCTCTCTACATGACTTGCCACCAGCCAATTAGCAGATCCAAGTGAACTGCCACGGCACTGACCCTCTGTGCTGTGCTGAGACCAAGAATGGATCCTCACCAGGCGGTGCCAGAACTAGTCAGGAAGAGTGAAAATCCATGCCTTTAGTTGTGCTTGTTTGATTGTCCCTTGGGAACCGTGGAGTATATGTGCCTCAAGGTGGGTGGGTGGAACGCAAGGTCATTCGATGGGCAATTGCAGAGGAGTTCGGCAGTGGCTGCAGGTACGATACATGAAGCAACCCGAGAGTGGCGGTGCCATTGGCTCTTTCTGGGTAGTAAGGAGCACTCACAGCTTCATCATGGATACCTTACTCATACATAAGTATCATTTCTGGTCGATGATCGCTCAATTAACTCCTTTGAAGCTGCTTTACCGGTGCGCTTATCATTTTAATCAGTTTGAAATCTTCCCTTTCCCAGCCAGCAGTTCTCACGGGCACTGTGGACTCATCCCCGAATTGCTGTTAGTAGTTTGTCGGGTGTTTGAAAGTGAACCCCTTGTTCCCCTGAGGCAGAACCCTGATTGGTGTACGGATCTATCGTCGGCCTTATTCGACCCAATCATGTTGGTCCTTGGAACCATCCGAGCCCTTCCGTGGTCGTGGGGACAGCACTAGTCCCTATTAGGACTAAATTCAGGGCCAGGGACCACGCTAGCCAGCCGAACCAGGGTAGATTTGTGGCATACCAGGCTGTTTCAGGACTAGTCTCCCTTCATGAGTCGGGTGGTTTCCTGTTTGGAGCAGCCCCTGAAATGATTAGGGCCAAAAACTAGTGACATCGACTGCAGACTCGCAGCTTGGATGAGAGACATGCACCTTGTTTGTGTCTCCAATTCGGGTTTAAAAAAAGAATAACTTATAATTCTAACTATTATGATCGAACAAGAAAAGAGAGCGAGGGGAAAAAAAAAGGAAGGGTTAAAAAAAACTAGTCATTGTGGTTGGGGTCAACCTAGTATCTAGTAAATTAAAGGAAAATGCTCTCGCCGTCATGTCTCTTTTTCTTCCCCTCTCCTCCGTCCGTTCTTCCTCCGCATCAGTTCCATCCCTCTTGCCTCTCATCCCTTCTTGTGGGTGCTTTTCAACCTCCTCGTGCGACTCGATCGCGCTGCCATTCTTTTGAGACTTGAATCTTCCTCTCTCTCTTCCTCTTCCCCACGCTTTCGGTCTCACTCCTTACGGACCGTTAGAGGAATTGATCTCAAACACTCGTCCCCCCCCGGGTGCATTGCCAGGAAACGCCCCTTTATCGCACCTTATCTTGCCAGGAAGCAAGCGTGTGTGACCCGCAGTTGTCCTGACTCGCCTCTGCTCCCTTGAATACTATCTTTGACAAGACGAGGGGACCGTATCTCTCAGTATCTGGAGAGTGGTGATCCTAAAGGACGTGACTGTCCATTATGTCTTTCTTTAACCTCCTGGCCCTGATCGTGGCCCAAATTTACTTAGTGGCTGCTCAGACCTCAACCACATGCAACCCCCTCAACGCCACCTGCCCGTCGGATCCCGCATTGGGCACGACTTTCTCATGGCAATTCAACGAGACGCTCGACTCCAAGATCTGGGAGACCACCAACGGCCATATCGCCATCACCGACGCCGGCGCGAATTTCACCATCGCTAAGAAGCTGGACTCCCCCACCATCAAGTCGACCTTCTACATTTTCTTCGGTGTCGTTGAGTCATGGGTCAAGATGGCCAAGGGTGGCGGTGTGATTAGCAGTATCGTGTTGGAGTCCGATGACCTGGACGAGATCGACTGGGAGTGGGTGGGCTACAACACTAGCTCAGTCCAGTCCAACTACTTCGGCAAGGGTAACGATACGTCCTTTGACCGTGGAGGCTTCCATTATGTTCCCAACGCCGACACCGAGTTCCACAACTACACTACCTACTGGGATGCCGCGAAACTGGAATGGTGGATTGACGGCACATTGGTGCGCACGCTGAAGTACGAGGATGCATTGGACGGCAAGAACTATCCGCAGACCCCCTGCACACTCCGCTATGGTATCTGGCCCGGTGGTGACCCGAGCGAGCCTCTGGGAACAATCGAGTGGGCGGGCGGAGAGATCGACTATGATGCTGGTCCGTACAATATGGTCGTCCAGAAAGTGCGCGTACAGGACTTCCACACCGGCAAAGAGTACGAATATACCAATCATACGGGCTCGTGGGAGAGCATCAAGGTCGTAACGTAAGTCCTCCTCGCCATTGAGATATTACATGACGGACTACTAACTCTGGAGCTCCAGGGGTAATTCGACGGCTGCCGTGGAATTGAATAAGGAACCGGAGAAGACTCTGGCCCAGAAATGGGCTGAATTGCCCACCGGTGCCAAGATCGGTGTGTACGCTGGCTCTGCGGCTGTCGGAGCCATGCTGCTCGCCGCATTCATTTTGTTCTTCGTGCGCCAGCGCAAGAAGGGTCGTCTCGAACACGCATTGGACGACGCCAAGTGGAACACGGAGCGGACAGAGATGGACTCTTTCCAACAAAATTGGAAACAGACTGAATGGAGAAGTAAATCTGGCTACAAACCGGTATCATAGCCGGGGCCGCGATTCACCTGAAACAGATAACCACTCTGTTCGACGATGAAAATGAAGGTTTACTTACACGCTCTGGTGGGAAAAGACGCCATCTCCCTCGGTTCCATATGCAAGGTTTCTTGCGCCTTGCCTCCCCAATCGGCACGTTGTCCTCGGGACAAAACGGACCAGCCTCGCTCCTGCTTTGCTGGCCAAGGTGGTGCGCGAGCTGTTCTTGTTATCTGAGCTCCTGGTGATCGTGCATCCATTCCTGCCACGAAGTTCTTCTCTCGACCTTGGTCGATTTCTTGTTTCTTTTCATCCTGTACACTTTTGCGACGCTTCTCATTTCCTCAATCTCTGTTTCATCTACCTTTTCGTCTCTGGATTGTCGAGACTCCAGGGCCGACAAACCTTGACTACTTCCTGTATATATGAATATATGTTGTGTGTGGTCCTACTGAACCATATTGATTTCCTCTACTCTTTCTTCTAGAAGGGCGTGCGGGGGTTCATTGCTTTTAGTGAATCGGGCCAGGCTGCTTTTATTGCGGCCCCATTCTACCAGTTTGATAGACTTCAACGGATTACCAACTCCTGTTATCTCTTATCTAAGTCCAGGTTCAAGCTGGAGGCTCCCCGTTCAGTTCCATGTATGTTTCTCAGAGTCTTACGTTACTCCGAGACTCCAATTCGTCTTACGGCGAGCACCCTAATGTATCAATACCACCTAAGCCAAATGGCCTCACAGTGGGGGCTGCAGAGCCCCCTCCGTCGAGTTAAGCAAATCTTCAGGGACTAAACACCGATCACGGTCCTAGGTCTGGGCTATGGCCTGAGCCTCGGACCACCTCGAGCGGTACTATAATGTTGGCTTGGCTTGCTTGTCATCTGGATCGGTGGGCTTACGGGCTGGACCGCTGAAAGATGAAGCAGAGGTGCGACACTGGTGTCGTGGACGAGTGTGCAAGTTGGGGGCCGAAGATAAATCGATAAGCCTCGTCTGAGATGAACCATGGGTCCTGACTGGATCCAAACCATTGACTTCGGGTCTTCGGGTCCTCGGAGCCTTGTCGGAGTATGCTATAAAGAAAAACAGAGATAGCAAACAGATACAAGGTGGTTTACTCCTGTTGTGAAAAGGGAAGAGACGGGCTCGAGGTGGGCAAAAAACGATCCCGGTGCGACTCGAACGCACAACCTCTAGTACCGGAAACTAATGCGCTACCATTGCGCCACGAGACCAGCTGTTGAAGTTATAGCTCTTACTTTGACAACATTTACAGGATCTATGCTGTGTAGAACATCATATGAAGCAGCTTCATTCGACGCTTCGTTACTACAAATTGCCAAACTTATATCTCACTTATAGTTGACTTGAAATACAATCTTTTACCTATCAGTTGTTTCCGCAAAAGGTCCCTTATTTGCATCATTTTCACAGTGGCAGTTGGGGCCTGATCCCGCTATAGCATAGTATGGTCTATATCTTCCTCGAGCTTTCTTTTCTTTTGTTTTATGTATAAAGGCGTGAGAACATCGCGTACCGCTATACCAAACACTACATAAGAATTGCATAGGAGCTCGGAACTGCGCGAGTCGACATACGTAATAACGACATAGATCACACAGCCCGGCCACATCTCAAACAAAATTCAAGCAGAAATCGCATCGATGGCTTTGTGATGGGGCAGGTTTTGTGTCCGATGGAAGCTGGGGGTTACATATTAGCTAACCACAAGCCTTGTCTGTTCAGCGGAGAATGGGGAGAGGCAAGGTACATGGTTCTCGATCTAGTGCTCGAAGAAATGGTTCACGTGGGATTGTGGGTAGTGGAGATGATAACGGATTGGTACTGCCTTCATAATACCCAGTAGATTTTTGGTAGATGGGAGAAAGGCGCCTCGTCTCAGATACTACGGGCTGGCGAGGTTGTGGCCAAGGGAGTGGTATACTCGTTGGATGAGCATCTTGCTCCACGTACCCAGGAAGGCGCGAGGGAAGTTAAGCATGCTATAGTCGAGGGAGGCATCACTCCCACCTACAAGCGAAGGGACCGATTTACGAAACTATACCAGACTCGAGAGAAGCAAGTTGAATTCCAATGCAGTAGTCCTCAAGTAGACAACATCACAACCCCAACGAGTAAGCAAAGTGATACACCAAACACCGTATCCACAACACCCAAAAAAAAAAAAAAAAAAAAAAAAAAAAAACACGCACACTCATCTCCCTTCCCGACAAGACTCATGCCCCCGATGATGTACCCCCAAAACTCCATCCACTGCTCCCCGCTATGCATAACATCGTATATCTCCATAATTGAACTTTCCCTTCCTTACAAGCCCCCCTCCCCCCTTCCCTCTACCCGCAAAGACCTACTCCACATCCATCCCCTCCAACCACTCCAAAAACTCGCCGCGACGCTTCTGGTCGAGACAAGTCAACGCATTCCAAAGATCCTCGATTTGAGACAATATGAGCTGCGCGGTAGCGCCAGCCCGGAGGATCTCCTCCTGCCGCTCGACCGCGGCCGTCTGCACCTCGGTGCGCAGGGTGGCGAGCTCCGCTCGCTGGCGGGTGGCTTCGTTGCTGAGACGGGCGATCTCGTTGCGGAGAAGCTTGTTCGCCTGTTGCAGGGTCTTGTTCTCCTGCACAAGGTTGCTGTGTGCCTCGAACAAGGTGTTGTTGTGCTGGGCCAAAGTGTTGAGCTGGCTGGTGACCTGCTGCTTGAAGATGCCGAACTGGAGATTGTGGGACCCCAGCTCGGTGCGGAGCTTGTCGACGGCGGTGTCCTCGTCGCGCCTCGGGGGGTTGGTGGTTCGGCCGCCCAGAGCGTGTGGATGGCTTGGGGGCACTTGAGGGTGGATCCTCGGTGCTCGAGGAGCTTGGTTGGACATCGTGGTGGTGGTGATGTTTGGGATTGTAGGGTGGAGATTCAGATGGTAAAGATGGTTGTGGTAGTGATATTGGTGGTAAGAATGGTGGTAGTAGTGATGTGGTTGTGCGAGACTGGAAGGTGTTGAGAGGTTGAAGATGGGAGTAACAAAGATAATAGTTGATGTGCTGGTTATGGTGTGGGTGACTCACGGCGTTGATTCAATAATGATGTTGTGTGGTCTACGCGAGGTCATAAAGTTCGACACAATGCTGGTCCTACCGGATCAGACAATCGTGAAGTGCTCAATACCCTATGCCTCATTGTGTCATCATGAGGATAAAGCTAATCTCAGCATGAACCCCATCACTGGAACTGTCGTGCAAGCACTGTTGTAGCTGAGCGAAGAATTCATTGGTTGGTTGATATTGTATGATGTATCATTCAAAAGAAGTCACATTCGTCCTGTCTGTTCATGATGCCGCTAACTATATCTATCGAGAAAATGGTAGCCTGGTCTTGTGGCCATATGTATCGCTGTTCATTGTCTGACATCTTCTATCCTTCAAAAGGAGTCTCGTAAGGAGCTTCAGCCTGTGGCGTAATTCTCGCGAGGTGTCGTCTCTGACCATCCGCCCAGTCGAACAGTGCACTGTGCGCCGCCACACGGTTCTGTAATAGTTAGCCTTCTCAATCTTGTTTTCCATCATAGGGGAGCTTGAAAGCACTTACATCCCAAACAACAACAGTGCCAGGACGCCAGCGGACCCGTGTCTGAATATCTGCAGACAGCGCAATGTGGTCGTAGAGGAACTTCAGCAGGAACTCTGACTCCTCCTTCTTGTATCCGACAATGTAGCGAGTGACTGAAGCTTTGTTAGTCGCTTGGTTTTCTGTGATACGGACGTGACCTTAAACTTACACTGTGGATTGACAAACAGTGCTTTCTCTCCAGTAACCTAGACAGCACGTTAGAACGAATACACCCACTAATCTAATTC
Organism: Aspergillus brunneoviolaceus CBS 621.78; assembly: GCF_003184695.1. NCBI lineage: Eukaryota > Fungi > Ascomycota > Eurotiomycetes > Eurotiales > Aspergillaceae > Aspergillus > Aspergillus brunneoviolaceus. Next base: position 156,823 of record NW_020290781.1, on the reverse strand, counting down.
TTCTTGAGAAGCACTCACTGGATGAGTCCGGACAATGGGATGCTCAGATGTGATCGGGTCTCGTCGTGCAATACCGCCCTTGTTGAGGCTGTTGTTGACCTGCTCAATACCGGAGTGAACCGCTTTCAACCCGTGCAGCCTCTTTCGAAATTCAGGCGAGAGGCGTCGGTATGCCTGTGCCATATCCGCGAACAAGGTGTCTCCTCCAGTTGATGGTCCATCCAGGAGATACAGGAAGGTGGTGCCAGGGGGCTGCTTTTCGAATGTTACATCGGAGTGCCAGGTGATAGAGTTGGTGTGTGTAGCCAGGAAGTCGGCACCACTCGTGTCATCAGCTCCGCGGTGAACGAGATGAATCTCCGGATAGCCCTTGGGGGCTCCAGATGTCTGATGGATGTGGTGTCGGCCAAAGTAGCCACCCCATTCGAGGGCTTCATCGATAGGAAGATGCGCAAAGTCCTGGTCACGGAAGGCTAGATGAGGCTCGACATTAGCACAGAACCTTGCAGAACAGCGGAGAAGCCTGTGGCTACAACTCACCGACGACCTTTCTTTGGGCGACGAATCGAGCCAGTTGATCCTTGCCTTCCTTCGTCAGCTGGCTCAGCTGGACACCACGGACTTCACTGCCAATGGTGGGAGTGAGGTCATCCACTTGCGCTTTGTCCTTTGGCAAGAGGTCAGAGAAAGAGAGGTCCGCATCCTTGCCGTGGTCATAGTGCTCGAATGGTTGCAGAGGAGGGTATCTGCGAAGGTCAGCGGGGGTCAAAAGGTGGCCAGTAGGTTAGGGCTGATGTCGAACCTTTCTGTCTCGTTGTCCCAGACGGGGAGGTATTTTGGGAATGATGCGGGCGGCTGCTTCTCTGTACCCTGGACTTCGTCGTCATGCTTATAGACCTCTGCATATCCGATTGAGTTCTCTTTGTTAAAGCCCGAATCGGTCTTCAGCGCGGACACCGGCTTTGCCCGGAGAGAAAGGGTCGGGGTCTCAGTAATGGATGGTGCCATGATGGTGGTTTAGAATGGAGGAATATAGATTGGGTTTCTTCCTTCTTGAGAGAACTTCGATCTGCGAGTGGGCACCGTTCGCTCTGGCATATATAATCACCATCCTTTTTACGATGACTCGATGCGCCGTCACGCAATTCCTGCGGGGTATGCATGGCCGAGCGAATTCCGGCAATTGCTGGTTCGCGAAGGGGGTACGAGGTACAAGGTTAGGTACAAGGTTAGGTACAAGGTTTCGAACGATAACGACATATGGGCATCAGTGCTCGTCTCGAGGAGGAATGGCGGGCGTTGATCAGATAATCTTCGAGGCGGAGTACTGGCCTATTGCCGGTCTTCCCAATCTGGTGGTGAGTGTCGTATACTTAGTAACCCTGGCCAGTGTTTGTTACTGTTAGAAGTACCCCATACACAATCAAGGAACTTGGTTAACCTTGAACAATGCCGGAGGATGAGACTGTGTTCCACAGGGTTGACGCTGGTTGAGGCAAACGTGGTTTAGTGCAACATGGCGTGATAGCCATGGTCCCTGGCGCAACCTTCCCCCTCCAAAGCTCAAACAAGCTCAACTCCCCACCTGACCCGCATTCACTCATAGAAATCGTCCTCATCGTATGAAAGAAGTTGAATTAGAAGGAAATCGGTTGGTTTGGTCAATGGTCAAGACATTGTTCGCAGTGTGATTGTAGATGAGGTAGATAAGAGAGGGTCAAGGCAAGCACATTTTGCTAGGGCGCATCAACAGTTCATTGAGACTGCATTGGCCTTGACAAGTTTACGCAGCACTGCAGCACTTCGCCGTAGACTTGTATACTCGCCTCCAATCAGCATTGACAGAGATGTTGTCATGTTGCTGACGAAACGTATCACCATCGACCAGTGCGATGGTGAAATCGGAGGATTGTAAGGCAAGAGTTATGGAAGTACCGACGCGGGTAAAGTGCAGCCACCGCCTGAGCGATCCCGACCCATTAAGGCCCCGCCGCGTCTTCGGCCGTTTCCCGCAGCGGAGATCGAACTAGACTTGAATCCTACATCCTACTACTCGACTACTCCACGCTAACAACTACCGGACTCTCTTTACTTCTTCTGACTTGTTCCTCATAACGTCACTTATGCTTCGTTTGCGTGATCGCACTTACTTGAGTAGGACACCCCGTGAGACTGCAAGACATTGAGATTTGTATCATTTTCCACAGCTTGACGGCCTGATCTCGCCGCCATGGCTGCGCTTGATGTTGGCCTCGACGCAAGTGCCACCCTACCACGAGCTGTTTTACTTCATAGCTTATCGCCCGAGATGCCCGGAGTCTTTCTTGGTCCATTACGTTCATGCCATGATTGGCTACATCAACCTTTCACAGAACATCATCTAGCAATTAGCCTATCTGTCTATATTGCCGAGCGATTGCGTGATGAAGCTTCATGTTCGCCTGCTTGGGATGAAGCATATCAAAAAGCTCATCTGGTCCTGCATTTGTTATTTAAATCTTTTCGGCTGCCGCAAACAAGATCTTTCGTATCTTACGTCTAAGTGGTCAACGTTTTTCCATTGGCAAGATGGGCTCGGATAATGTCCACGATATCCCCGTGGACACAGTCCCCGCGGGCGAGGACAGTAAAAAGAGTCCCGTCACTGCAGTGGCATCAGGCTCGTCCACATCATCCCTCGAATTCGCCGCGGTGCAGCGTGTCAAAGGGGGCGGTGCATTCGACACCTCAGAGGATCCTCGGTACTATAAGCCTATCCCCGAGTATGAAGGCATACACCGTTGGGATCCCTACTTTGAGTGGACGGAAGAGGAAGAGAAGGCCTTGATCAAAAAGGTATTTCCAGCAAGCGCTTCTCAATAAGCGTATAGAGCTAATGAAAAGCAGATTGATTGGCGAATCTGCACATTTGCATGCGTGACATTCTTTGCACTCCAACTCGACAGAGGCAATGTTGTCCAGGCTAATTCCGACACCATGCTTGCGGATCTGGGGATGAATACCAATGACTACAACAACGGGCAGACAATCTTCCTTCTCACATTCTTATTCGCCGAGCTGCCTTCGCAGTTATTATCCAAGAAGGTCGGACCAGATCGCTGGATTCCTTTCCAGATGGTTTCATGGAGCTTGGTTGCTGCATGCCAAGCCTTCTTGAAGAATAAGACCGGCTATTTCATCTGTCGGGCGCTTCTGGGACTTCTAGAAGGTGGATTGTAAGTCAAAAGTCGAATGCTAAAGTCGATTTTTCTAGCTGACAGTTACCAGTATTGCCGACACCATCCTCTTCCTTTCCTTTTTCTACAAATCTAAAGAGCTACCGGTCAGACTCAGTTATTTCTGGGTTTCTTATGAAGCTACTGCGATTGTTAGCGCTTTCCTGGCGGTTGGCTTCCTCCATATCCACGATGCTGATGGTAAGGGTGGCTGGCGGTACCTCTTCGCATTCGAAGGTCTAATCACTGGGATCATCGGAATCATCGCTATCTTCTGGATGCCTGCATCACCGACACAAACAAAGGGTGGCCTCCGGGGTAAAGACGGCTGGTTCAACGAACGCGAAGAGAAGATTCTTGTCAACCGCGTGCTGCGTGACGACCCTAGTAAGGGAAGTATGCACAATCGGCAGGCTGTATCGCTCAAGATGCTATGGACTGCTCTATGTGACTATGATATGTGGCCGATTTATTTGCTCGGTCTGACATGGATGATTCCCAACACACCTGCAACAAACTACATCACTCTCGAGCTCAAATCCCTGGGCTTCGGTACCTTCCAGACGAATCTTCTCACCATTCCTGCCTATGTTATCTTCATTATCAACCTTCTGTTCTGGACTTGGGTCTCCGAGCGCTTCAATCAGCGTTTGTTGCTTGGCCTCGTCATGGAATTCTGGTGCTTGATTTTACTCATTGCACTAGTTGCTCTTCCGGACGGGGCCAGCGCATGGGGACGATGGGCCATTCTCATTCTATTGATTGGCGCACCTTATATTCATGCTATCGTCGTGGCCATGACATCCAGAAATGCAGGCTCAGTTCGGACGCGAACAGTCGCTAGCGCTGTGTACAACATGATGGTGCAAGCGTCCAATATTATTGCCAGTCAAGTGAGTTAACCCTTTAACACTTAGTCTGTGCTGGAAGTCAGCTGACATTTCCCAGATCTATCAAGCGAAGGACAAGCCATACTATCATACTGGCAACAAAGTACTGATTGCCATGGCCGTATGGAGTATACTAGTTTTCATTGGGGCCAAGCTCTACTACATTTGGCGTAACAAGTAAGTTCACCCAATCCCACTGTCTGATTATCATGCTAACACTAATTCAGACAGAGAGCCGCTATATGGGACGCTATGTCCAGTGCCGAGAGAGAGGCATACCTGGCCGATGTCGCTGACAAGGATCTTGGTAACAAACGGTCAGACCCCTGAGCTTTTCTCATCGATTACGAATATTTCTCTAATAACCCCGCAGCCTCGACTTCCGGTTCACTCATTGAGCCGTCTTTCATATACCTTACGAAGCCTCCACACATGGCGTTTCTCGGGGAGACTCTATAGAGTCTCATTGGACTTAATGACTTTTAAAAATAGATGAATGATAGATAGCATCTCATAGAGACTAAACCTCAATGGCTCATGTCTGAAACCAATCAAGCAACAGTCTAAGCATACTGAGCAAACGTAGAAGTTTGGACTGTGCTTCACTGGATCAAAGCGCGAACCAAGGCAGATGACCGGGGTTGAAGAGCAGATAAGCAAGCAGGGTGCCTAATCAATAGTTACCTTTGGGGCGGCGGAGCTGATAAATCAAAGATGACTTCCCCACCATAAGCCTCCCCCGCGTCATAGCATACTCAAACGAACTTCAACTGATGCCAAAATAGGACGCGTACTGTATAATGAAGATAAAATAATGTCGACTTCCAGCCCAATCCACTTCTTCGACATCAAGTCGACCCTCTCTGGTGAGTACCGTAATCTAAGAAACCAATCTTCATTTCATCCACATCACAAACCACAAAACAAAACTAGCATCACGACTAACGCCCCACCAGGGTCAGAGAGGGCGTGGTCCCCCAACACCATCAAGACCCGAATGGTCCTCAACTACAAGCAGCTCCCCTACACGCAGACCTTCCTCTCCTACCCAGACATCGCCCCCTTCCTCTCACACAGGGGAGTCCGCCCTCAAGCCGAAGGCCGACCCTACACGCTGCCCGCCATCTGCCACCCGGCCTCCCTCCCCGCCAGCCCCTCCGGCATGCTGATGGACTCGCTCGCCATCGCCACGCACCTTGAAGAAGCCTTTCCCAACACTCCATCCCTGTTCCCCTCCGGTGACGCCAGCTACGCGCTCGCGCTGGCCGTCAGCAAGCTCATGGGCGCCGTCTGGATCAACGCCGTCCCCCTGGTCGTTCCCCGCGTCGCGGACTTCCTGGATGCGCGGGGCCGCGAGTACTTCATCAAGACGCGCTCGGCGCAGTTCGGGAAGCCCCTCTCCGAGGTCCGGCCCCGGGATGCCCGCGAGGTGGAGCGGCTGATCGACGCGATGAAGCGAGATATGGCCGTGATTGTGATGATGCTGCGGGGCCGGCGTGGGAACAAGGAGAACGACGACAACAACGACGGTGGTGGCCCGTTCTTTGAAGGGAAGACCCCCGGGTATGCGGACTTTCTGGTCGTGGCTGTTTTGGCGTGGTTCCAGCGCGGGGATAGCACGGTTTGGGCGGAGATGCTTGCGGTGGGGGATGGGGAGGTCAAGGCGCTGTGGGAGGCTTGTTTGCCGTGGGTGGAGGGCCAGGGCGAGGAGAAGGATGAGTCGGATTGGGAGATTCCTCGTTGAAAGTGTGTTTTTCGCTCTTCGCTTTCGGGAAGTCACGGGGGTGCAGTGGTGGGTTTGAAGTCGCTCCAAGTGAGCCTGGGGCTGCAATAAGTGAAAGTGTTGAAAGCATTCCATTTCGCGCGCCTGAGTTCTGGGAAATAGTACATGATAAAGAAATGAGAATATGAGTTACAAGGAGAAATATCTCTCTTCCGGACACAGTCCCCCCCCCTGCCCCCTGCCCCCTGCCCCCAACTGCCCAGCCCTTCCCCGGGTTGCCAATACCATTGTACACTGTGGGTTGTAAATCTGGACAGTATCGACCAATGTGAAGAAGCCTCCCACCGAGAAAATCGCAGATTCGCCAAAGATACACACAATATATGGTTTTACAGTCCGCGAAGGAAGTTGGCCTCTCTGATGCCCTTTCTCCGGGCATCTCTCGCGCTTCTGGTGATTTCGGTCCGCTTCTCGAGACTCTCGGCGGCGATAACCAGGGTATCCTGGGCCTCTGCCTGATCGCGGTTGTAGGCCGCGGGTGTGATATCGTTGGCCTGTTCGTGGATGGGGATCACGGGAGGGAGGTTCGCGGCGCGGGCAGCCATCTTCTTCTCGTAGCGCTTGCGCTGCTTCTTGTTCAGGGCTGTGATTGAGGAGAAAGAAGCACGGTGTTAGTCAAAGAGAACCAAGCTGGGGACGAATTTCGTGGCATTGATTGATGAGAGGGTCCCTTACTGCTTGGATCAACGCCACCCTGCTCAGTCTTCCCCTTCTTGTTCTCATCCAACAAGCCCCACAGCCAATCGGGGTACTCCGAATCCTCCAGAGCGAGCAGATCAGGCTTGTTCTTGAAGTAGTTGAGCCCATTCAGTTTCGTGCCAGCAAGGCAGCTACTCGGGGGGCGCTCGACGACCTTGCGGGCCTTGCCGGGGTGAATATCACTGTGGACGCCGTCCGTGGGGGTGCTCAATGGTTGCGACACTCCAGGGGTGGCGGAGGAGACGGCGGACGCGACGGTCACGTCGCTCACGCCGGGCTGTCGGGGCTTGGGCGGCGGCGGTGCGGCGGACACGGTGGGCTTGCTGTCACTGTAGTTGCGGAATTGAGCCCGCTGGATGGGAAGAGAGAGCTGGCGCGCGCCAGACAGGGCAGGCGACGTAACCGTGTGCTGCTGGAATCGAGACAGGATGCCGGTCCGGCATCGTTGGCAGATCATTTTGAGGGTGTGAAGTCTGGCAGGTTTCGGCTATACCAAAGACCAGAAAGAACGAATGATAGTAACTCGGTCACCGGAGTCGTGGTATGCCGTCCTCAGCCCCAAGACAAGCCGTGCACGCTGAATCGAATGCTGTGTAATGGAATCCTACCGACCGGCACGCAGTGAGTGTGCACTGATCGAGAAAACTGCGGCATGAATTTGGATGCCAAGCCGGAGGTGAGCCGACACGTGACCGTATCACGCAGTATTCGATGACTTGCCAACAAGCCCTTGATTTGAACAGTCTATCTGTTGGAAAGGTAGATTTCCAATGAGATCGAGCTCAAGAGACGATTTGTGTCTAGCTTCCATCATTGCCAGAGATTCTGAGCTGCGTCCTGCCCATCTACCGATGGCTCAATCACCATATCACATCGGTAGTGATGGATCATGTGATCCGTGACTAAGCCAGAAGTCCTAAGTTACTTTCGCGATAAACCGATACGGGCAGCCCGACGAATATACTTCAACCTCAACCTTGTTCAGATACATCTGTGACCGTCCTGCCAAAAACATTATCATGTCCCTGACATCGCTCATGATGTTAGGTCTGCTTAGTGACCTTGGATCTGGTCAATCCTACCCAATTTTCCGCGCATGTCGAGTATCATGATTCTACTAAATGCAGATACCCGTTGTTTTGAGCTCGTCCCGGCTCTTCTTATATATGTTTGCTCGGCATCAACACAAGTTTCTGATCCCTCTACTCTTATTTGGAACCACCATGCTTTCTGAACGCTTCCAATGTCCAAGCTTTGTACTATTCTCACTAGACTATTCCAAGTGCGACGAATGCGGCTTCTTCGAGCTATCATGGAACCCGAAGTGACGTTTCGACAGATAAGGTACCCGCGCATGTACCGAATGATTTCCAGGTAACCCGCGGCATCTAGAAGTGATGGGCATGGCAACGGTTCTTGGGCGCCTGTCGATACATTACTGCGTTCTAAAAGCAGAGCTGGGACATGCCTTAACCGTCTAGCAATCCCACTGTCCCGGTCACCGCTGCTCCCGTGCGGACAATTTCCGTCCGCAGATGGATCCTCGACTTCCCTGCCGATATCGACTAACAGGAAGTGTCAACGAACATTGCAGGAACCGAGCATCATGCCATCCCGTCCCTGGTTGCCTCGTGCATTATCACTCACATCCCATGCATGTCGACTGCCGTTATACCTTTGCCGCCTTGTCAATGCCTGCAACTGCGTCCCGCAGGAAGCACATTACTGGAGAGAACAGGGCAAAGCTAAGGCAGGCTGCGCAATCTCTCCGGAGTTCTCATATTGCTTGTCTGACAGCGAAGCCATCCATTGGTTCTAGCCATTCTCGCCGTCAGCGCTAGTCTCCGATGTTCATCTCCAGGATGGTCGTGTGAGCAGTGCTATCTGGCTTCGAACGTCTGATAAGAACATGATAACCCTCCCCGGAATGCCTTCCTTGCTTGACTGCGCCGAACCTAAACATTTAAAGAGCAGAGAAGACCTGCAGAGACTGCATCTACGTCGAAAGATGAAGTGTTGGCAGGCAGTCTGACTAATCATTCACCCGAACGTTCATTCCTTCCGCTCTTTGAATCGTCCATGCTTTCTCCCTGCCCCTCATTCCCCCTCTCTATCATTGCCCAAGATCTCCTGCTCTGTTCAATGATATGCATTAAGCATACGCATTTCGCGACGGCATTGGTCTCGTCGACTATTTCGGAATCTTTTCATGCACCTGGAGCATGATAACAGATTACAACGTTCTCGAGCGCACATGAGGCTGGCTGCACGGCAAAAGTGTGGCATTGGCCAATCTACTAACACTATCCAGATAAGGAATGTGGAAGGCCTCGCACTTAGCGAACCCCTTCGACGTCTCGGAACAAAGCCAGATGTAAAGTATAGTGGTTTCAAGTGCCTACTATGTGATGGGATGAATATAGCGAATGCGTTCGTCTCTATCATGCAAAATATCACGAGTTGCTTGAGGCTGTCGAAATTATGTCCCAACACACGAACAGGAATCATGGGGATATACGAAAAATCGGTAACCGAAGGAAAATTATGACGGTCACAGGACGATAAACGAAAGAATCATGAAAGGTAAAACCCAAACCAAGCGCCACATAGATGAAACAGGGTGATTAAAACAATATCCAGGCCTATGCAGAGAGGCCACTGACATCAAGGAAATTGCACAAGCTCACACACGCATCTTTCAGCGTTTTCTCAGTTTTCCACTCGAGCTCGTTCTGTGATCTAGTTGCCACTGCAACACACGAGCCAACATCACCAGCACGACGTCCAGCCGCTTTGCGGGGAATGGGTTTGGAAGAAACGCTTTCCATGGTGTTCACAACCTCCATCACAGAATGGCCGCGTCCTGTGCCGAGGTTGAAGGTGCGGAAGTTCTCAGCCAATTTGCCTCCATTGGCGGCACTGAGGGCAGCGATGTGCCCTCGGGCGAGATCGGTAACGTGGATGAAGTCGCGGACGGCAGTGCCGTCCTCAGTGTCCCAGTCCGTGCCGAACATTTGCAGCTCCGCATATTGCCCGGTCATGACTTTGACAACCACAGGCAGGAGATTTGTGGGTATTTGGCGGGGATCTTCGCCAAGGAGACCGGACTCATCGCATCCAATCGGGTTGAAATACCGGAGAGCGACAATGGTCCATTCTGGATCAGAGGCCGCGAGGTCTGCTAAGATGGCCTCGCAGATCCATTTAGTGCGGCCGTAAGGGTTGGTGATGCCTGTGCAGCCAGCCTTGACCTGTTGCTCGGAACCGTTGTGGTCCGTGAAAGTCTCATCCTTGTGAACGCAGAGTTCCTCTTTCAGCGGCAGGCCGGAGGTGGCCAAGGTGCCATACACGGTGGCAGAGGATGAGAAGATAAAGGTCTTGATGCCATAGTCACCCAAGGTGGTAGCAAAGTCGATCAGACCACTGACATTGTTGGCATAGTATTTCAGAGGGTTTCTGATGCTCTCTTCAACTGCTTTGTAAGCAGCGAAATGGATGACACCAGCGATTTTGGACTTGGGGGAACCCCATCTGGATTGGGTTTGGTACTGATCGAGAAGCTCCCGGAGAGCAACAGTATCCCGGAAATCATGAGCGTGCAGCTGCAAGGAAGGCATGCATGTTCCTTGTTGCTCATGATGCTTGGACGCCAGCAGCTTGATGCGGTCGAAGACGCTCTGGAAGGAGTTGCTGAGATTGTCGATCACGATTACATTATAATTGGCTTTGAGTAGCTCCAATGTTGTGTGACTTCCGATGAACCCGAGACCCCCTGTAACGAGGATGTACTGATCGAGGGGGAAGTTGCGCAGCAACTCCTCGAGATTGCCATCAAACAAGACGGATGACTGCGTCGCTGGCGTATCGACGAAGCCCGGGGAGTTAGGCTCCACCGGAGTGCTTGCATCGGACTGTCGAGGGCTCTCCATTATCGGCAATGAAGGAGGGCGGGGGTTTGGGAAGATGGGAAGTACAACTTCAAAGGTGAAGCAGATCAGGAAACTTTGGTCAGACAATGACAAGGAAACGAAAGACTTTTATTCGAGCGAGGGTTCGTTCGATGACGGCGGGTGACTCCGAACAGGATCGGATGAGATCAAAGACAGGAGTTCCCAAATCTTATACTCCTTTGGAAGAACGAGCGGCGGCCCTATGCTATGGTTCTCCGATGTAACCGCTGCTGAATCTGGCCAGCTAGGTTGGGCGATGATATCGTGATCGGTGACTTGCTTATTTACAACCAGGGAACATGGCCATACGAAGCGAATGGATATCAGAGAAAGGAAGCGAAAGACGAGGTGTAAGAGGAGGATGGCGAAAGGGAAATAATAATTATTAAAAAGAAAAGAGGAAGGACGAGAGAAGAAAAAGGGAATAAAATAAAATATGGATAGAAATCGGTGGGAGCGAACGATGGTACCAGAGGATCTGGAAGAAGCAGAAGACAAAAAAGAAAGAGTGGAAGAGAAAAAAAAGCAAATATAAAGAGTCGACGATGTCAGCGAGAGATCTTATTGGGATGGAACAATCGGGCCTAGAAGACTGATTGACTGACTGACTGACTGACAGAGTACGTGAGTGAGTGAGTGAGTGAGTGATTCGATTTGACTTAGCCTTCGGGTTTGTTGGAATCTCGCCTCTTTGGTGATTTATTTTTTGGGTTATTTTTAATTATAATTTTTTTATTATAATGGTTGATGACTTGGGACTGGACTCTTCGATCGAACTCTAGACGCCTCCACAGAGACTTGCAGCAGCAACAACTACAATCAGAGCAAGAGCAAAAGAGCATCAGCAATCTCGAGTACATCATACATCATCGGATATCCGCCGATACGAAACAAGAGAGTACCAGAGGAAAAGGAAAATACAGTAAGTAGGTAAGTAAATTGGATGGAGAATTGGGACAAGTAGGGGCGAAACCAGAAAAAGAAATTGTTCCAGCAGCAAAGCAGAAACAGCAGCAGAAACAGCAGTAACTTAGCAGTCGCAGTAGCAGTAGCAGTTTCTATTGCTGCTGCTTTTGCTGCTGCTTTGCTGCATGGGCGAAACCCTGCCCCGCTCTATTTTGGGCTCGCGCGCGCCATTCATCTCTTTTTGCGCTTTACCTGCTGTGTTTTTTTCCTCTCCCTCCCCTCTCCCGTCCCAAGTCTCTTACTCACCCACTCACTCACTCACCCATTCAATCATTTTACTCTTTTTTCTCACTCAGCATCAGATTATTCAGTTACGTTTGGAAGGCTGACTAGACCACTACTTAATTCTAGTCCTTCAAGGCCCGATTCTGGCGCAACTCCGCTATTATGGAGCAGCCCACCAGCCCACTTGCCCACTTTTACTACCACCACCCATTACCACCACCACTACTACCACTACTACTAGCCAGAACCCACTTTCAAGTGCAGTACTAATTTGACTCGCCCGCAAGTGTTGGTGCGCACGGTTTCAGCTATCCTGCTCCTGGCTCCGTCATAATCACCCATTATCGTTGTTCATCATGATGGGGCAAGAAAAACACGTGAGAGACCGCCGCTGTCTCTCCAGTACACGCTCGCGAGTTATCCTCGCCGTCTTTGTTATCATTGCCATCCTCGCCGTCGTCATTCCACCAGCAGTTGTGGTCACTCTAGACAAGAAGAACAGCATGGGTCCTAAAGCTTCAGTTTTTGTTCCGCTCTATGTGTATCCTGCTCCCGGAGCTTGGGATCCGCTAGAAAAAGTGTACGTTTTTGTCCGGTCTTCATGCTTCTTTGAGCGCCATCCCAAATCGACCGTCTCCCCTTCCCCTCCCCCCCGGCCAACCATACATACGTCTTCCCTGGTCTATGCTCGTTCGCCCCGTGGCATGATACGGGTAACTTCAATGCATGGCGGACTCAGCTAAGCGCCACAGGGTCTCTACACATCCCGACGTCAACTTCACGGTGGTGGTCAACCCCGGTAGCGGCCCTGGGCCCGATGCTTTGCCTGACGCCAACTATACCCGAGAGGTTCCTAAGCTCGCTTCCTATGACAATGTTCGTCTACTAGGTTATGTCGCTACCACGTACGCCAATCGCAACATCTCGTTGGTGCGCCGCGACATTGAGACCTATGCGGCGTGGCCGACCAACAGTTCCAACTCCAAGCTTGCGGTTCGGGGCATATTCTTTGATGAAACGCCTCAGCAATACGATGTGAATACCTTGGCATATCTTCAAGAGCTGACGGCGGTGGTTAAGAGCCATCCTGGCCTTGGGCCGGATAATTATGTACGTGAGACGTTTCTTTCCGTTTTCCCTGTATTTTCATTACCATGCCGGCCCGGGGGTCATTGTTCCTCCCCATACATGGTTACTTACATAACTTTCCTTACCAAAATTCCGGTTCCCGGTATCTGGGAGACGGCTCCACCCCTTTATGATTTTCCTTGCTCCACTGTCGATTTTGCTGTTTGCCGGGTGATTATTTTTTTTTCTCCTCCCATGGAGAAAAATATTATCGACAACGCAGAGCTCATTGTTGAATCCTGCCCCCTTTGTTTCTTCTCTATGACCCGAATTTCCATCCGGTCCGGATCGGATCGTCGTTTGGGTTGTTCACTGTTGTTTCCTCATCGAGGAAGATGAACGGGAAAGAGAGAAACTCGGCTAGTTTCTAGCTCGGCTCGAGCCTAGTCTAGCCCAACCAGCCTAGCCACCTTTGTTGTTTCTTTCAATCGCTAGCCATTGACATTTCGCCGTTCGTTTCGTGGCTGACATCACTCGTTTTTCGCCGCTTGTTGTCCAGGTCGTCCACAACCCCGGCGTGATCCCTGACTCCCGGTACCTGAGCACCGCTGATTCGACCGTCGTCTTCGAGGCGACTTACCAGACCTTCCTGGACCGTCAGGGGGCTAAGCTCTTCCAGGAGATCCCCAACAGCACGCGCCAGCAGCTCACGGCCGTCGTGCATTCGGTGCCCGCCAGCGTGGAGGGCTCGCATTTCCGGAACCTAGTAAAGCAGGTGCGCAAGGTCGCGGATGAGGTGTTCATCACCCATCTCGATACGAATTACTATGCCAGCTTCGGGAGCCAATGGGAGCAGTTCGTCGATCTGATGGCGAAATCGTGAGAGCTGCCTTTGACAGGCATCTATGATGTGGCGCGTCTGAAAAAAAAAAGGGCTGGTCTAGTCTCTGCTGTAGTTCTACAGTTCCTTCTATCATATATTTGGCGGCCAATGGGGTGGTGGTATATATTCTGCTTTTTCGTGTTTTGGCGGCTGCTCTTCTCATCAAATCATTAACATATCGGCTGTGTCGCTTCTCGGATGAATGGAATGAAATCATGGTCTGGTATACGACAGTATAGTATAGCAACTGGGGGTTTCCCAGATCATGATGAATGTGAATGACGTATTTACGAGCTCAATGAGAGAACCGAAAGTCAATTGTTGATTTTCGATACAAAATGTCAGCAGCCGGGCGTACGGTGCTGCAATACCACCTAGCCTATCTAGTTCTAGCGCAGTACAGTATATACAGCGCAGACGGCTGTAGCAACATCTGAACTTTTTTTTCTCTCGAAACCAACCAGAAAAGAGACTTACGACTACGTACCCTGCATTAGACCGGACCCCATGTTCATGTTCCTGTTCCTTTATCCAGGGCATTCAGGCAGAAAAAACAAACTTGGAGAAACGACGACCATCACCCACTTGGACATGACCACCAACAAAAAAAAAAGCAAAGACCAGACAGAACAGGACAAGTGATTGTTTCCCCTCCCATTGGTAAATCTCCCATTGGACCTTTCCGGCCCCCTTGAAGGGAAGAAGTTCTTGGGAGTTGCTTCGTTGAATTCTAAACATAACCCTGCAACCATCATCCCTTCCCCGCCCCCTACCTTCCTTCCAATGTAAGAAGTTAGGGCAACGGCAGGTACGGGCTGCCGGTTTTATTGTCCCTTATTTTTCGGATTCTGAATTTCGTCGAAAGTATTTTACGTGATTACGTGACATCCGCGTTATTACCGCGGAGGTGGATAGAAGTGAGTTGAGGTTGACAAGTGGGGTAATTTTCAAAGGCGACAGATATTCAAGAGGGAAAAAAAAGAAAAAGAAAAACAGAAAATACTGATAAAAAAGAAAGAGCTCGGGCACTTAGCTAGTTCTAGCGTGTTATCCACTTCATCTAGCCTTTTACGGCTCTAGCGCGAACCGATAACTGCATCGACCTGGTAGGTACAGTACCTAGGAAGTAGTGGTGCTGTGCATCCCTATTCCAGAGGGTAAGGCAGCGACAACAAGTCCAAGTAGTTAGGACGCATTGGGAACCTCACCGGCAGGCCGGGGTCTTGGCCCCACGCTAGAGTCAAGACCAAGAGGCAAAGATGACGGAAAAAACCGAGTCGAGAAGGGCTCAATGCATGGCATTCATGCCAAGGTGCTACTACTCGCTGGTGACCTATTGAGGCCAGAAGAAGGCGGATGTCGAAGGCTGCGCTATAAGTGTCTTAGACCATGATTTAGATCATACTGTAGTCCCTTGTTGAAGGGCTCAGTCAGTCTAGACTGCCCAAAAGGTTGGCCGGAGCAGAATAAATGTGCAGTAGCTGAAATGTGTGGGAGTCGCTTGCTCCGCGCGCTCCTCTTTGCTTCCTGAGGATTGGAATTACGTGCTAGCCAAAGGATGAGATGTGCTTGGCAATGGTGCCTTATGTGTGTGGTTGGCAGACAACAAACATGAGAATAGACCCTCAGGGCTGGGAATCGGTCTATTGCATGGGCCAGTTGGAGGTGACTTACCTGCAATTTTCTATTAGAGAAACTCACTTCTATACATAGTACCTTGCATATGAACCATGCTAGAAGTGCACTCAGGCATTCTCAAGCATAATGATCCTGAGACCATAGCATGAAGTAGAATGGTTTGTGTTACCTGCGAAGCAATTCAGCTGATTCTACACCAACCTGTGGTCAGGGGGAATAAACACTTGCCTGACATCGTTGCATGATCAAAGAATAACTGGTGAGAACAGTGAAGTGGCAAACTGGACCAATCCAATCCGGCGGAGGAGCCAGGCGCTGAAGTCAATAAAGACTACAGCAGGGACTAAGTTAGTGACCCTGCAATCGTGGTTCCCAGTATGGGGCCAGCTAAATTGTACCAAGATCGAACATGTAGCAAAAGTGGGGGCATGCTAGGTGTTCGCGAACATGTTAGTAGGGCTGGTTGGTTGGGTTTTTCCGACAGCTGCCATCTTAGGAAAATTCATGCAGAGCGGAAACTGCTGGATGATAGAATCCTACTGGCGTCTATCGCAATGAAAGGATTGCCAAGCCAGTCGGAGAGCTCAATGCAGTATCCCGCATTGGGAGACTCACCATCCTGCCAGCGGATGGGTTGATTTGTTCCACAGACTCCTGCTGAGGTGATGAATTGGTGAGGACAAGCTGGTGGATTCGCGCAGGACGGAGGGGAGAGGGTCAGTCAAATTGCGGAGGAAAGAAGTGACACAGGTGCGTTGAACTCGTCTCCATCCATGGGGAATGTGCAGGATGTACCCTGCAGGGTGGCTGGATGTACGCCGTAGGCTTCCGAGCCGGTTGGAGGATACAAGCGCAAAAATGTCCGGTCGGCAGCCTGGACGGGGTTCCTAGTCAGACATACATGTAGAGCATGTACCATCGACGTCTATCTACTGGGTATGAGGTACAGGCCAATATGACGCTGTGTTGTAGGGATGAAGGCGCAATTTTATTTATAGAGCCGTGGTTGCTGAGGTCGGGTGTCATCGAACATATTCTCCGCGTCTTCCTCACATCCCGAACCCGACGATCACTGATCATCATATGTCGGGGATAAACAGCGTTTGAGCTTAGCTGAGGAGGATATGCAAGCAACAATACTGTAACGACCGCCTTGTTCCGTGAACCCAAGGAAGTCCGCGCCAACAAGTCGAACACGAGCGAGTCTCGTGATTCTCAGTCATGTCACCCTCGGAGTAATTTTCTGATTATCTTTGTCTCTCCTCGTCTCTCCTTAAGAACCGGGTGCCTGGGGGGTACGTTACACCGGCTCGCCTTGTCTCGACGCGAGCGATCTTATTCCGTGACAAGAGAGATTGACGCTGACCTTTGCAGGTACTCCTGGAACGATTGTTCCCCGATAATATTTTTCCTCATTCCAAGAGGGCTGCACGCAAATGGGTCGAGAAAGGTTGGAACTCGCTCCGGCTGTCAGCTTGCCGATGACTGTAAAGCTAGGCTAGTTCCCCGCCGATCGCGCGGAATTTCGGAGAAATGAGACTTAGATCTGAATCGGAACAGCCCCAGCGGAGCTGAGAGGAAGTGATTCCGTTGAGGAGGGCCGATCGATGGTGGGATCCTGAGATGTGGTATTAGCGTGTTAGCGAGAATCTGGCGAGGAATGCCCGAGTGACCGAGACAGAGGGATACAGACTCAGCTTACAGCTTGAGCTTTCGTTGTCGGTGTGACCACCCGGTACAGTCCAGAGTCTGTCTATTTTGGATGGACTAGTGAGCGGAACGCTCTTCTCCGAGACTGGAGTGTGTCAAATAGAGGGTACTACACATTGAAGCAAGAAGAAAGGTGATATAGTTGGTTGGTTGGTGTAGTGGTCAAGCAAATTTGTACTGTACCTAGCCTGGATGGAGCTGAGGTTCCGCGTACCTGCCTAATGGGGCAAGTCACACTTGAGACGGACGGACTACGGTCGGTACCTGAGGCATTCAACCCCGCAAGAAATCAAGGAAGGAACTCGGATTAAATTGCCTTCAATAGTACGGTTAATTAAGCATAATTCGATGACTTCAAGTTCCATCTTTCCCAATCACGCGACAAAGAATGAAGCTGAATACTCAATCTGCTACAATGACAGTCTCATCAAAGAATGGAAAGACAGGCTGGTGTCAGTGGCAATGTCAGTAGTGTCAGTGCTAGGTGAGTGAGAGAGACTACTACTCCGTACACAAAATCCAGACCAGACTAGCGGTTCTGCAGCCTTCCGTCTTTTGCTCTCCCTTCACAGTGAGGCCCGTAACTAATTCAACTACAGTACGTACAGGAAAGCTCAAGGTTTCAAACACTCGGTCCAACACCGCTGATTCGAATTGATCTGCCAAGACACAAACTCCAAATCGCACCGAGAAAATTCCAAACCGGGCCCTCGCTTCGAGCTAGGAGTTCCTTTTTCCGCTGTTCCTTCTTGACCTCTTCGATTCCAAAACTCCCCCCCATCTGTTCGAACAGGCGCGCGAAGCACCAAGTGGGCATCATCTCCGATGCGAACCACCCACTACCGCACGGGCGACTGGAGACCGAGACTTAGTGGCGTCAAAAAAACATGGACGGAGGAAGCTGTGCCTGAGGGGTCTGGCCATGATCCACTCTTCTCTAAGGGGCCGCTCAGGCACGCCTGACGATCATCTACCCGATCGGTCAAACCAGGAGGTGTTTTTCCCTCGGCACTTCATCTCGGTGTGGAACAAAGTCCCAGAAGTTGGATCTTTTGGTTCAGGAACAAGGCACACCAAACTTAATCGAGTAACTACGTCGTGGATTCAGGAACAGCCGTCGATTCAGATGAGTGGGAATCCCACGTTGTTTGTTTTTAAGGAAGGGGAGTGGAATTTTAGTGTTCCTCCAAACCAGGAAATGGTGGTAGAGAGAGAGAGAGAGACAGAAGGATGATGATGATAATGAGTGCCGCTAACAAGCAAAGGGCCGGATAATTTCTCAATTGAGCCAGGATCCTAAACTCTATCATATCTTGAGTCAGATCAATGATCCATCACCTCCTTTTCAGGGCGCGGTCATCCAGCTATGAGTATATTCATGCACTGTGTCTACTGCCCAGGATTGCCACGCCACCGATCTGAACATTTGCTAGCACGCCTCGACTAGTCGATTTACATCTCGGTGATTCACGGAAGCCGTTGTCGATCGAGTCAGATTCTGAGCGTCTTGCACCATGGTTCACACTCTGATCGTTTGTATCAGAATTCTCCCTCCACTACTATGTATAGGACCCAAATCCAAGATCTGGGGCTCAGGTCCGGAGAGGGAAAAATTACCTCGTGAATGAAATTTACCCGCTGGAAGAACGGGCGGTAAGAATACACCTAGCGAAGCCGGCTAATACACAAGTAGGAACAGACCAGCCAATTCTCCACGAGGCTAACCGCAACCGAACCGCGGCCTGACCCGAGCGAGCGAGAGACGAAACAAAAAGAGCGCCGGCGTATTCGGAGCGAGCCCGTTCTGGGTCTAAGCTCTCTCGCCGGTGATTCGTCCACTATCTTTTCCTTTGCGACTAAAAGTCACGACTCACGGAGCTAAATCGCGTTAGAGACTCTGAAGGAACAGTGAGCACCTCGTACCCGCAAGTCAGATGAAAAAGCTGTCCACTTGGGCGCTTAACTTAAAGTCTACTAGTCGCTCCGTTGCGGCGACCTGAGATTACTAGGTTTAGCGAAGCTCGAATGATCGATAAGCGGTTTAGCGCCAATCTCGAAATTCCAATCTCGAAGTTAATAATCTTATTTTCTCGTTAATGTTTAGTCGGCGGGCAATTGATTGAAAGGAACTTGTTGCCAGCAAAAGAACACGCGGTCGGACCTTCCCGGCCATAACCCTAAGGATCTTAAGTTCAACTAGTAAGAAGCAGAAACTTGGGACTATTCAATCTATCTGGAAAACACTAGCGAGAAGACACGAAGGGGAGAGGGGGAAGCGGCAACGAAACGAGAAAGAACAAAGAAAACTGAGATCGATAAAGTTATCTCTAAGAATGGCGAATAATCCGATGTGATGATCCCGGAAGTCATCATAACGTCACAATCGGCCGCTCCCCTCCCAATTCCACGGTTCAAGCGGCATGGCTTAGATAAGATGGTAACGGGGAGTAATAAATCTTGGTCGCGTAGATTTTTGGAAAAAGTGACAAAGAACATCCAGAGGAGTCCCTCAACCATGGTTTGGGGCACTCTCGAAGCTTTTCTTTTCTTGCCTCGGTTCGAGTGCGAGGAGAGGAGGAGTTGCTTGTTATTCCCCATTCAGGAATGAGCAATCTACATGTTCAGACTTGTGGTGAAGGGGAAGGTGGCGATGTTTCTTTGAGCCCACCATCTCATCATCATCAACATCATCGTTTGTACTGTATCCTTTGAATTCGACTCATGTATTGTACTGTACCTATGTGATTCTGGGCCCTGTCCCCCCTCCCCCCCCCTCCGGGTGAGACATCCTGCAATGATGAGCTGGTAATCCCCCACCTCTCTCTATCTAGACTACTTCTAGGTATACCGAAGGCGAATTCTGTAAGAGGAAAACGCCAATGCCAAGTCGTGGCGCCCACGGTTGGGCCTGAGACATGGACAACAACAGCAACAATGGTGTGTGTATGTGTGTATGTGTGGATGTGTGTATGGAGTGAGTCGGTTCTATCGACGGGGATACTTTTCCGGACGAGGATTATGTCCTGAGCCTTTTCTCCTTTCCCCGTTACAAAGAAGCTGACCTCTTATGGAAGGTGTATATGCCTACCTAAACCAGACAGGGTTTCTTTCCAAGGAAATTTTAAACGTCGTGTTCTGTTTTGTCTTCGGTAAGATAACTTAAGACTTGGAACAGACGGGGATGATGACAATGATGCGGTGCACGTCGCCATCGGACTCGGAGGTATGTCAGTATGTCTGTATGTTCGGGATGTAAAGTTACATGCTACAGTACTGTGTGTACATGCTGCTGTAGTCTGGACGGGGGCATTGGCATGGTTGGACCCCTAGAGGTAGTGGTGGTGGTGTGATTCTAGGGAAAAAAAATTGACTTGTCAAATGTCTCGAGCTATTAATAAGAATGCTTAGTTATGACTCAATATGCATCTTCCGCCTGCCCTTTCGCATCAGCTGAGGGAGGAAGTGTCTAATCAGTAGAATCGGTCTGAGACATCGTGTCGGAGGATGTCTTGATCACAATGGGCGCACTGCGCACTGGGCTTCGAATAAGGACCGGATGATATAGAGGAAAGAACCACGCTAAGTTTTCCTCCCTAGCCTGCTGCGCTGCTGCCACCGTGGGCACCTATTCAGGAATCGAATCTCAGCCTCGTGATCTGATCGACTCTCTCGTTTGCTCTGAGCAGATGACCGTTGTTATCCAAATGTCAGATTTACATGGAAATGGCTAGCTGTGTGCTAAGTTATAGCGCAGGCAATTGGAAAACTACAATACAATGTGTGTGTGTGTGTGTGTGTGGCCTTGTTTATGCCGACAACGCGAGATTTTCCTAACAAAACTCCCTAGCGCCAATGCCCCATGCTCATTTGCAAGATCAAAATTTGCACTCGTCAGCCCCCCGAGACAAACCGCAGCGAGCAGCTTGTCGCCTGTCTCCGCGGTCATCACGATCCCCGATCAGCAGGTTTGAATCCAGTTGTCCAGATCCATGTTCTTGATGACAGTTGAGAAGTTGCCGGACCCGGTGAAGTCGCAGGCGTCGTTCTTCTGGGTGGTCGTGACCTCGTTGTTGTTGTTGGTATCGTCCCCCTTGGGGTACTCAATGTGGAACACCGGCTTGCCCGCTTTGGTGAAGGCGGCGTAGGTGTCACACTCGTCATACTCTGCGCACTGCTCGTTGACGCTCCACTGCATGTTCTTGATGACCGAGGGAATGATGGCTCCTGCGTTCTTCAGGCCGATGGACATGTTGCGGGCATGCGCCTCGTTCGCCATCCAGTTGACATAGTCGATGGAATCGGCCTCGGTCAAACCCAGGCCATTCGTGTTGTCATAGCCATCGACATTGTCCGGGTCGACGCCGTCGCAGCTCTTCTTCTGCGCCATGTCCAGCCGGGCCTGCATGATCTTGCGCACATTCGGGGAGCTGATGTTGATCCACTTCTCCCCGGGCCAGCCGTCGAGGTTCTTGCCCAGATCGGCGGACTTGAAGTCATCCTTGTCCGGGCGCCAGTTCTCGTAGCTGCCGGCCGAGAAATAGCAGATGACCTTGCGACCCGCGTCGTGCAAGCTGTTGATGATGGATTGATTGTTGTTGAAGAGATCAATGTCGTAGACATCTACGTCCACCGAGGTGTCATTGAGCGTGTACAGCAGCTCGATCTGCCAGGTCGTACCCACGGCAGGCTGCCATTTGGCGGTCGTGTAGTTGCCGGTTGTGTTCGTGGGAGGAGAGGGCTCTTCCTCACCACCGCCACCACCGCCGCCGTTGTTCAACCCGACTCCCAGGCCCACGCCAAGGGCAACTCCGATGACCACGATCGCACCAAGGATAGAGCCGACCACGATGAGTTTCTTCTTGAGCGACCAAGCCTTCCAGCCTCGCGCGGGGTAGCCCTTCAGGGCAGTTTCCCCAGCAGAATCCATTTGGGGGGGGGGGGGGGGAGAGAGGATTGGCTAAATCGACAATAAGAGGGATAAAATCAAGAAAATAGTTCCAAGTGGTTCCCAAGGAAGTAAAGATCAATTAAGGCCAGATCAAGCAACGAGGGCAATCCGGGGAGATGGGGAGATGGGGAATTAAAAGGGTGGAGAGAAGATTGATCGCAGATTGCAGATTCCTCGTGTCCAGTTAGTCTTTCAGCCCGGTCGCAATCGAACTCGGGTGAATCCAAGCGATGAGCGAATGAATGAGAAGGGAAACGGGGGTGCCTAAGGATGAAGTCTAGGAAAGCTTCGTCTGGTCACACAAGACTCAGGTTCATGTTGTTCAGCAGTGGCGCTGAGGCAAAAGAGGCAAAAGAAACAACCAACTGCCTGATGTCGATCAGGGGGTAAAGGAGATATAATTAGGAGGGGAGCCTGGGATCAAGTGGTAGATAAGATGGAATCAGAGGAGGAAGTACTACTACTTAGGTAGTTACTAGTGGTGAAAGAGCGCTGCGCTGGACCCTGAATGGAAAGAAAAGAGAAAGAAAGAGAGAGGGGAAGCAAGCGCCATGCCGGCTGTGGCCGGGCTGACTTTGTCTGGACCCTGTCAATCCTGTCTGCTCTCAGGCTCTGTCGGCACTGTGCACGCCATAGTCCGGTGCACTACGGAGTACTGAAGAACAAAACTACTGAAACTACACAAATATGAGACCAGAATTCGGAAGCCTAAAACGCCCAGAACACAACTATCACCACCGGTGTCTGGCTATTCAGCGCTGAGCGCTGGGATTGGAAAATAATCGGGTCGGCGCCTGTGAAGTCTGGGCAGGCTCCTCCTCTGACTAAGAATTGGACCTTGGTCCAGAGATAGGTAGGGAGAAGGTACGGAGTCGCGATGCGAAACTGCACCATATTATCCAGATCTTGTGTCCACCTCACGGTGAATAAACCGAGATCTTATGAAAGTGGTTGAAGATGAATAATAAGAGAACATCATGTCACCATCCATGGAATGGTTCTTTGTTTGAGGCAAGCCACACTGGAATCGGCTGGAAAGGGTTAAGCCACCCCGTGACCTCCCCACAGCCACCCATTTACCCTAATCTAGTAAAGTACTTAGTACTAGGTATGGCTGGGCTCCAGGCTGGTTGTTGTTTGCCTCTTTCGATTTGTTTGTTTTTCTGTTTCAATAAAGACCAGAAGGATGCAATGGGCGGTAGAACCATCAGCGCTTGAAGTTACTTAGCCTTGGTCGTACGGGGCTCGACCTACCAAGGAGGATCGAGTCACTGAAATAACTTAACTAGTTAACTTATACGGAGTAGATGAGTAAGTATCTTAAAACTCTCTGCGTAGGCCCAGACCAGACCGTCTCGACTGGGTGACAGGAAATGGAGGGCCGATTTTCCGGTCGCAAGATGCCCTAAAAACAGACGATCGGATGATGACAACAATTCGAGTCAAGCACGCTATAGCCGAGTTGCTTTAAGGTTTCGCAAAGAGTTCGCTGGGTTTCTGATCGCTGAAGAAAGTTAGACAGAGAGGGGCCGCGGTAAACTCAAGCCACCATGCTCTGGCGGTTTTCCTGTTCAATTTCTTGGCACTCTTTTCTCTTTTCTCTTTTTTTGTTTTTTCTGTCCTTTTGTCCTTCCATCGGGCCGGAACCTTGCCAATCTTCCCTCGCTGCCAATCGGATAGTCCCAGCAAGCCACGGACACTAACCGTTCCTTCCGAGATCAGGTACGGTCAGACCAAGTATTGTTAATTACATTGGGTCAGAAATCGGTATCGACTGTTGGACAGTGCTTTCCTCATGGTAACTTGCAACTCAGTTGTAATTACCATTACATACCAAAACATCCCACAATCATCCGGCTTGGCAATCACCCGCAGTTCTGCCAAGATCTGCGTTGGAACCCCAAGACACCCAAGACCTTC
Organism: Aspergillus brunneoviolaceus CBS 621.78; assembly: GCF_003184695.1. Lineage (NCBI taxonomy): Eukaryota > Fungi > Ascomycota > Eurotiomycetes > Eurotiales > Aspergillaceae > Aspergillus > Aspergillus brunneoviolaceus. The sequence continues at coordinate 132,928 of NW_020290781.1, read as the reverse complement.
CAAGACCACCAAGACAACACCACAAATCTGCTCCTGACCATTCTTTTCCCTCCCATGCCCCCCATCAGCCCTAAAATAGCTCTCGGACTTAGACTCCCGAACAGTTCTCTATTCATTGCCCCTACCCGAGCAACAACTTGTGCAAATAATGTGCACAAGTTCGCAACCGTCAGGCTTACGCGCTCACTCATCTCGTATCCCCTCCTCTTGGCGCGCAGCAGACTACTAGCCTAGTGACCTGACTCGAGTCGCTCGACTGCTTGGAACGCGGTGGACCACCTGGGGGGGGGAGTCTTGGCACGCATGGCTTTTGCGCTGTCTACCACGTTTCGGTGGCGGAGAATTTAGCATGTTGTGATTGATCATCATCATCTTCCCTTCCCATCATCATCGGACACTTTTCGTACCCAGATTCCGATCTTCTACTGGTTTTACTGACTGGTCTACTGGCCATTCTCGACTCCACTAGCTCATGTACGGGAAGTCTCGCAAGCTCCGTTACGTGGGACACACACACACATCCCTTCAGTGTTAGTTCTTTTCCAACCACTCGCACGTATGTACTCCGAACAACAAACACTAAGGCCAAAATACTACCAGGGATTGTATCTCCTCCGACCTCCGACCCCCGTCCCTGCATTTCCCACGGTAAACCGGCTTAGCCCTTGGCTGGCTTGTTGGGCTGGCATGGCATGGCATGGCCATGGCCATTTTGCTTTCTCCCTTTTTTTTCTTGACCTCAAACTGCACCCGACTGGCCTGACCGTCTGATCCTACAGGGATATCCGCTGCAGCAAATCTGCTGACCTGGCAGAGTTTTTCTTTGGCTGTTTACTTTCCGCCCGTTTGTTGCCTCGCGACGAACGGAAATCTGCCTCTGATTAGCACGGTAGACGCAGGAGAACCGTCCAGGCCAGCCACCGCGGCCGTCCCTGATTGACCCCCCTTCCCCCCTCCCCCTGGCAGGTGTCAACCTAAGCTTGACATGCAGGCGTCGGGTTTAAAATTTCACGGGGCAAAAGGCAAAAAAGGTGCTTGAGGTAGGACGGTTGTCAGGTCGAGTTTTCGAGGCGCGTAGCACAGAACACAAGGGAGAGAGAGATAAAAAAGTAAACGGGGATGGGGCTGAGCAAAAGCTGAAGGGGGCCGGCGCTTCAGAAATTGAAGAGGCGATAGTGCGAACATCTTCTGTCCAGCGATGTCCTGCAGTCAGGAGATGTACGTTGTGATTATCTTTTTAGCCTGGCAGAAGGATCATTGAGGAGAGAAGAAGGAGTGCGTCCATTGTGTTTGTGCTTGTGATTTACGAGCTTGAATGGCATCATGACTTTCCCCCCCAACAACAACAGCCTCTAAACTAAAGCTCAGCCCGAGACAAAGAGGCGATCTCCGCAATTCGAGTCTTGTAGCCTCATAGCCCTCTCTCTCTCTCTCTCTCTCATCATCATCCCGGATGATATGAGAATCTCGCCATCATGCTATTCTCGAACCGGGGATGATTGCAATGCCAACTCACAAATCTTTAATGAATACGAATGTAGGAAATGTAGTCTCCTCCCTAAACAAGAAGTTCGTCGCTATTCGAACATAATCATCGGCATGTCCGTTAACCTCCTCTTCCCCCGACCTCGGCGCCGATGATCAGCCTTGAAGACTGGGCATAAAGAAAGTCTACGAATGTAGGGGCAATGAGAAAACTGGCCATCGAACTTACCAACCCAAGCCTTAGGCTCGTGTACATATCCCGGACTCGACTTGCCTTGCCTTCTTCGGCGAGTATCTAACTAAAGTCGTGAGGTAAGCAGGTGAAAGAGTTAGTAAGTTTTAATCTAACTTGCATCATCATCAGCAGCAGCAGCATCAGCATCAGCAGCATCAGCATCATCCCATACAAGACAAACCAAGATGAGGTGTAACGGGGCGAATGTATGATGCATCCAAATACGAGAAACGCTAGTCTAACCGGCAGCTAAAGACAAATTAAAATTTGACAGGACCATACGCGGGGGAAGCGAAACTCAACCTCCACCACCATCGGCTGACTGACTCGGAACTAGGTACTAGGTAGCTTTGGCCTCCCGCTCTGTTCCTGCAAGTCAGGGTGACGGAGCGAGAGTTTGTGTGGGGAAAGGTGAGGTCTTACATCTATAGTAATAGTTTAGTTTATTATACAGCACATAGTAGCAAGTTAGTTACATATTCCAATGTACGAGTCACTTAACTGTAGGTACTTGAGTATTTTGCCCCTGCTTACTTAGCTGGCCTTAGTAGCTAGTCAACTAAGAGCTAGTCGACTAGCTAACTAACTAAGCCAGCTGGTTCTGACGACGCTATAACACCACTTCTAACAGGGTCCAGCCAACCTTCCAAGAGATTATGTGTGTATAGCCTCGTCTCGTCTGTCTTTCGGATCCGACCTCGCTGTCAACTAGACTACGACTACCACCACAAGTGTGAACACTGAGCATCCAAACCAACGGATTATCAATTGCAAGCTCTAACAGCCCCATCCATCATAAGGCCCTTAGCGAGACATACATACCTTAGGTGGTAAAAATAGGTCAGCGAAGCCGACACAACCACCGTCCACATTCCGGGCAAAGTCACCTTCCTTCCCGTCTCTCTCCCCTTCTTTCTTCCCTTCCCTTCCCCACTCATCCCTTCCGTCCCTTTTGCCCCTCTTTCTTTTCTCCGCCCGCGCCCATTCCCATTCCCCACAAAGTGCCATCCCATATAGATTATCAGAAACACGCACCCCGTAGGTCAAATCAAACCTCCACGTCATTCGTATATCCAAATCTAATCTAAATCCTAAACATCATCCCACAAAAAAAAACCTGCTGAAACCACCCCCAACAAACAGGATCCATTCAGGCTAACCCCCCCCAAAATCGAAAAAAGGATTGTACTAGTGTGCATACGCCAAGATCGACCGGCAGGATGCAGCAGCAAAGAGAAAAGATGATGCGCTGTCCTATCGCTCCAATTTGACAGGGGCAAAAGAAAAAAAAAATGGATCCCTGATCCTGGATCCTGGATGAGGGGTAGGAAATTTTAGTTACCCCTAAATCTTTTCCCCGACTCCCCCGAGAAAGCAGGGAAAGAAAAAAAAAAAAAAAACAGGATCGTACTTTGGGGGAGATGGAAGCGTGGGAGCGTGGGGGCAGGCAGGGCAAGACAAGGAAAGAAAGGGTTGTGCTTTATGATCTGGTATGGATGATACTTTTTCTCCCGTGGACTGGTGGAACTGTGGAGGTTGTATCTTTGAGATGCCAGTGGAGCAATTGGATAGGTACAGTACAAAGCAAAAAAAGAGTTTTGTCTCCTTTGTGCTTGAGTGGTGGTTGCCCGCGGCTTACCTGAAGGCAGCATGCTCATGCTCATGCCCTTCCCGCTTTTCTCATGCAGGGTTCTGGGGGACGCCTCCCCCGGTGTGGTTGGACCTCCGCGATTTGGTTTTTGTCTCTCTCTCTGTCTCTGTGTTGGTGGGTTCTCGTTGGGTAGGTTTTGGATGATCGCAAAAGTTCTTAACCTAAACTCATCGTCATAGAGACGTAAGAGGGTTTGACTTATGGGTTGTGTTTTTGTTCTGGGAGGATGGATGTGACGGTGTTTGCTGGTCCTGTGCGCGGTGGTGGTGATGGTGTGTACTGTATGTACAGGATATGTCCAGCCTCTAGTAACATTTTACCGTACCACTCCAGCTGCGTAAAAACACTAGCGATTGTATTCGTACCGTATCTCATCCTAGTGATACTCAATATCGTATCGTAGGTAATTCTACTAGTATATCCATGATGTGGCCATTATAACATTACAGATTATGTCCAGAGGATCAGAATCCCGTCAATCAAGCGAGTGTGTTGTCTCCCCCCGCGCTTTTTACAACGCGATGGGAGTGGAGAGAGTGAAGGTCACCGGCGAGCCCGACAGCTTCACCCACACGGTCAGGGGGTCGCTGCCCACCTGCTCGGTGGTGAATCCCTGGGTGCTGGTGGGCGCCACAGGGAAGGTGACGGGGACCGGCTCGCTGCAGGTGTTGCCGGTGGCGGAGACAGTCACCGCAGTGATCTGCTTGTTCGCGATGGCGTAGCTGAGAGCGTAACCGCACTTGTCGCGGTTGAAACGAGCGAGGAAGCCAGCGGACATCTATAGCTTGATTAGTGACCGATTTCAAGAGATGTTAGTTGGGCCAAGGGATTAACTCACGTCCTGGTGCTTCAGAGTAACGATAGGCCAGTCAACCAGGCGCACGAATTCCTGCACCACGGTCTCAACCCAAGCCTGGAAAATGGAGTACTTCGCCGACACGCCGTTGATGGTGATGGGGTCGACGTCTGCGTTGCGGAGATTGGCCTGGTGGAACATGTAAGGGTCGTGGTAGAGACCAAACAGGTGGCGCATGGTGTCAGCCTCCTCCGTAGCCAGCAGAGTACTGAAGTCGCCGCTACCAGCAGAGGTATCGATCCACTCCTGCACAGTGCAAGCCGGAGTGTCGCAGTTGTAATAGATACGGGTGGCCCAGCGAGGGTTGACCTGCATGCCGGCGAAGCCGTTGGCGGCAACGGTGGTGAACAAGGGCCACATCGCATTGTCCGCGTTCAGGAGCACGGGACGCGTGTTGTCACCGACACAGTTGGTGATGCCGTTATCCCACCAGGCCTGAAGAGCATCGCCGTTGTGCAGTCCAGTAATGGCCGGGGGGATGATACCGTTGGAGGTGAAGTGCGCAGCGGCATCGATACCGACCTGCTTGAGCCAGGCCTGGTTGAAGGAGATCTCCTTGAACACATCCGAGTAGGTCGAGTTATTTTGCTCCTCGTGGGTGAAAGTGTGGGAGATGTGACCCCAGCTGTTCAAGTTGGATGAAGTGGTCCACCAATTCAGAAGGGCATCGAGCTTGGTACAGGTGGTCGTCCAGTCGTACGCGGTCGGGGTAGAGGGCCAGAGGTTGGTACCAGTTCCAAGCGGCTTCTGGAACTCCAAAGGAGTGTCGGGAGGAGAATCATACTCAATAGCACCGCCGTTGCAGGCATCATAACCGGCATCACCGGTGTTGGCGGAGGCCTCGATGTTGCCGTTACCGTTGTGACCAACCTCGACGTAGTAGCTGCTTCCAGCGTTCATCTTGGCATTGATCGTGGGCACCCAGTTGGTGATGCCCGTCAGGTCATCGGGGGTGATACGGAAGGTCGTGCCATTCGGATAGTAGATGTCCGTCTCGAGGAACATGTCATCAATCTGAGTGTTCAGGTTAACACGGCGGTATCCAGCATAGAGACCGCGTGTAATCCAGGCAATCCAAGCGTGCTGCAAGTAGTTGGAGGTAGCACTCCAGGTGGTATCGAAGGAAATGAAGAACGCCATTTGCTCCCGGCCAGAGAAGTTGTTGATCACTGCAGCAGTCGTGTCACTGGACACGACTGAGTTGGAGGCAAACGAGGCAATTTGTTTGGTGGTGTTGGTGTCGCTGATGGTGGCCGGATAGTGCCAGAGACCACTGGTGCTGACACCAGCACCCGTCTTCAGGCCTGAGGTGGGGAAGTCGCTGATATCGGAGAATGACACCAATTGTTCCACACCGGTGTCACAGCATCCGCCTCCGACGGCACTTGCACCATAGTTGGGGCCCGGATAGACGTCGTACTGTACCATGCGCACACCATAGGCCAGCTGATAGGCATACAGTTGGTTCCACTGGTCCGTAGTCAACGCACTCTGGAAGCCCGCGGTGCCGTAGTCGTAGCTGACCTCGCTGGCAACCACAATACCTCCGAAGTTTCCTCCGGTGGTGGTGTTGAGCGCAGGCAGGCTAGCTCCAGCCTGCGGCACGACAAGAGTGGTGAAGGGAATGCCATAAGCGTTAAGGCCAGAGGACGCAACATTGGCCGATGCAGTGTCTCGGGCAATAACCAGGATGTTGGCCGCAACAGACCCCGCACTCACCGCCGCGACAGAAGCAGAGACGGCGGCGGAGGCAGACGGGGCAGCCACAATGCTCGAGCTGAGAGACATGGTGGTGGACGCTTCGACTGACACAACAGAGGAAGACGAAGAAGAGGAGGAAGAGGAGGAAAGAGAGGAAGAAGAAAGCGATGCAACGATTGTAGCAGTAGAGCTGAACGAAGTGAGTAAAGTAGTAGGTGCAGCAGTGGGAGTAGACAAAGCGAGAGAGTCGGTAGTAGTAAACGAATGAACAATTGAAGTAGTGCCAGGAACAATTGTTCCTGAAACTCCAATGGTTAAAGTTGTCAAAGGAGCTGCAGTGGATGAAATGACCGTCGCACCCTGATCAGGCCAAACACCTGGGGGCGTATGGCAGGTTATAAATCCGAAGAAACAGCCCGCATTGAGCAGCCAGGACGGAATCATGATTGCAATGTAGTCTGATCAACCGATCCTGCGCAAGACGAAAAGGAATGTCAGCCCGACGAAGGCGAATGATAGCGAGTGACTGGGTGGACCTGAGCTTCAGGACCCCTGGCGAAATCGTCAGCTGTAGACTAAAGATCAGCGGCTTGTGTTCTGTGGGCACAATCACATCCTGTGTGTTTATATTAACTGCCGGGGGGTGCCTGCTCCCCAGAGCTCGTAAAAAAAGCTTGATAGCCTATCGTTTCACGCAGTTTTTCAGGGCCAGACCCGTTAAGTCCGAAGCCGAGGGTTCCACGATTCACTCAGATATGGCGCACTTGGTCTCCGCTGGGTACTTGCAGCCCCGCTTTTTCAGAGATTCAGGTCCCTGGATGGAGGAGCCGGAGGCGATGAGTCGATTTTTGACTAGTGTGTTCATCGTATCTGAGTGACCCAGTTGGCCATGGCATGCGTAGTGGAAATTGCCCCGAGACTTTTTCCGAGATGGATTGAGGGGAATGGGGGGGAGGGGGGCCCTCTTCCTTGCCAAAACCATTCGCTAGCAAGTTCCATCTATAATCCAACTCTCAGAACATCTGACAAACAGAGATGAGGAAAAAATAGACGAGAGACGAGCCCACATGGTGTGAGAGTCATGGCGAGGGAGTCTGGCCGTCGAACAAGAGACTCGGCGCACGGAGATGGATTTCCCAGTTCAGCTCACAGACTACTACTAAGGAGCGCTAAAGCATCAGTACAGTTAGCATCAGTTTAGCATTTTAGCATCAGGTGGCCATTGCAATGCCATTCTAGCGCCCGAAAATAGAGAACAAGTCAGAGCCTGGAAGCTAAGAAGAGGGCCCATCAGGAACTGAGACCATGAAGATTTGGTTTGATGGTGTGGGGTAGATAATAAAGGACATATTCCGTAGTAGTAGGAGATCGACTAACCGGGAAGAAGAGAAACAGGAAGAGGGGGAAAGTCAATCAAGGGAAGAGGAACCAGCGGATACGAGACCTTTCGCTTAGTATTACGAGACTGTGTGACGGTAGATGTGTTTTTGTAAAAAAGATTGCCATGACAGTACCGTATTAGCGACTGAATGATTAATACAAAGCTGTTGCGTACTGGAGGTAATGATACAACACTAAGCTTAATTTAGTAGCCGCATCAACTCCCGGGCTCAATTTTCTCCACATTATCTTTTTTTTTTCTCTTTGCCTGTTTGATTTTTGATTTTTGGTTCATCCAGTCTTGTTGTCCCCTCCAACCTACCATTCAGTAGACAAACCAAACCGGCTGGTTGTCTCTGCAATACCCACTAACTTCGAACGCAAGGGAAAAAAAAAGGCAGGCAGACTGAAAATTCTTCAAAGACCAATCGCATAATCGACAATCTCCACCGCACTCACTGTCCTGACCCCCTCCAGGTGGTGCAACAATCGCCATGGCCATGCATCAACAACGACCTCTCTCTCTCTCTCTCTCTGTGTGTGCTTGTGCTGCCCACACCCACTCCATATCCCCACTTTTGTTCAAAGACAAGAAAAAAAAGGAAAAAGGATCAATCGCTGTCATCAATGGTACCGTTCCATTTGCCTCTCGCCTCCGTTCGGTTTGTTCCGCTTTACACAAATGATGAGAGAATGGGTGTGCCACGCTACCGGGTTGATCCCCATTGCCATCCCCATGGCGTGGCATGGCAATCGCCCCAGCACCATCTCATCACTTACTTAATATGGAGCTGCCGCTTTTCACTCTCAAACAGACCAAAAGAATTAGCGCCAAACTAAATCCAAAGGACTTTGACACGCTTGGCTATTTTGGTCATCCTTGAGGCCGAAGCTGCGTTGGGCGCCACCGGTCGTGATTGCATCAGACTAGGTGGCCCCCGATCAGATACTGCCCGCAGCCTCTAACCAGACTAATTTGGATGGAATAAAAATATCTGGAACTGACATCCTGCAGCGGCTGACCTAACATCCTGCCTCCTGCTCAGTCATCGAGTCAGACATACAGGAGAGGCTGGCTGTCGGCTGCTCGATCACGCTTCTCAGGCCTCTTCTTCCGCCTCTATACCTGGCGCTGCCACCGTCCTGACTTTTTTTTTCCTGCTCGCATTTTCTCCTCGCATTTTGCTTTTTTAGCCTTTCTGGCCACCGTTCGTTCGACCCTTTCAGAGCTCGTTTCCTACCCATCAGTTCTTGCCATTCGTTTATATTTACAAAGCTACCGTTCTCTTATTCCTTCTCTTCTTCCCTGGTTAAGACTGGGTACATCCCACACCACAAACAAAGAGACCTACAACCATGACTTAGGGCATGACGTTGTCCTCCTCTGAATATACGATCCTATATTCTTAATAATAATCGCATCCGCTCGCTGCTCTGCTCCATTCATCATACATGTCCCTCGTTCTCGCGCCGTTATTGTGGACGCCTTAATCTTTAATCGAGATGGCCGAAATTCTCGACGTCTCCCCCGTCGGGTGGGCTGGGATGAAAAGCCACTGGTGGCAGTTTGTACGTAAATCCTGTACACTGTGCGCTTCCCATACTGACCTGTCATAGGTCTTGATCGGCATCCTGCTGGCAAGTGTAGTATGTGGGTGTCTCTATCTCACATACTCCGGCTTCAAGAGATTCACCAAATGGTATAAGGTATAGTCCGTCTGCAAGCTGACATCACATAAGAAAAGCTCCGGTCTAATATTGTTTCTAGTCGCGACCCCGTAAGGAGGTGGTGCCGGCCCATATAGTCCAACAGCTGGACAAGCTTGCGACTCAACAGCTTGGTCTTACCACTGCGCATCACAGCAAAAAAAAGCCATCCTCTGTGGGCGTCTACCTGGGGTCTTTCACTAGTCCTCTGACTGAGTCCCACCGTCAATTGCTGGAACGTTGGGATCTCATCATCGTGGATCCCTTGAAGCCCGGTGTGGTATCTGGTCTTGCACAAGTGCAAGGCAAGCAGTTTGTTGGTAGACTTGACCTCACAGTGCTCCTCAATCAAGAGACTACTTCGACGGCAATCGAGAAGATTGGCAATGTTTTGGCTGGGAGCTTTCGCGAATCGGTCTTGAGTGGTGTTCTGCTTGCTAACTGGGAAGACAAGTTCACGTCAACCGTGCTTGCAAGACTGTGCGAAACGATCAACAACCTTGGCTTGGCCGTTTATCTCGAAACAGCTCCACCGAAGTTCCTCCAAGACCGGGATGTCTTACAGACGACTGCAATTTCGGGGCTTGTCATCAAGAATGCGAGCATCCTCCCAGACGGCCAGAAGCGGGATTACTTCCAGCTCGAGAAATTGCATCCAACGATCAAGGCATTCGTCTCCGAGGCGTGTATGCGTGACTTTTTGGTGATAGCTTGGGAGACCATTGACGACACCGCGTCGCTCTCCAACGCGGTAATTCAGAGGTCAATGCAGTGGTGCAATTTCTATAGCGCAATCCCATGGATTGGCCGCGCATCCGCCCTTGAGAACGCCGCTCTCAATGTCAAAATTCTGGAGCCTCTTTCTTCTTTTGGGTGGCTGAAAGACGCCGAGATTATGAAGGCCCATGATCGCTGGCGCACTAATCTTCAAATTGAACGCCAGCCTGTCGACAATGAATCCTGGACTTCTCTGATTCCGTTCTTCCCGACCTTGAAGACACTAATTGCGTCGTCAGAATATCAGTCACAGCTCAGCGCCAAGTCGACTGGCTCTCTGCGTGAGCCTCCAGAGTGGGTCGCCCAGGTTAAATCGCAAGGTAGCCCGTTATCGATTTCCATGGCTGGCATCGAGTTCAAGGAGCTAGGCTGTTTCCCTCTAGGCTCTGAAGCAACCCCTTTGGCCTTTGCTGAAATCCTGCAATCTCAGCAACGGCTCAAGTCGCACAGCTTGCTCCATCCTGTTCCTGCTTCTAAGCTGCAAAGTCTGGGGCTTCTCCTTAGGCAGTTCCATGACAATTTGGCCTCGTGCGACTGGAGTCCCTCTGAACAGCTCGCAGCAGCCATTAAGCAGCTTGCAACCTTGGCCTCCACCGACCAACTACGAGTATATCTTGGATTGGATTCTGGTCTACGTAAAAGTACCGATGTTCGCTTCTGGGCTGTCTACCAGATGGATGCAGATGGGGTCGATATATTTGCATCAAAGAATGCTCAAGGTCTTACGGGTACCGTCTTGCACACATTCTTGTCGGCAAAGGGATTCCCACGCCACATCTGCTTTGAGGCAGAAACCGCTTTGGCGCAATGGTCAAAGGACCTTGTCGAAGACGTGGGTTTACCCCGCCGCATTGTGCAGGATATCGATGCCTTGAGCCCCGAAGAGCGACTCCTCTTGTTGCAACATCTGTCTTTGACTGACGCCCCAAGGCCTATGTCCGAAGAAATTTGTGCTTATATCCGTAGACAACTTATAGATATGCCTTCTCTGGCCCAGCTCAAGGAGCTGAACACTACTGCCTATCTCGAGGGATCCGCTACCCTAGAAATGGTGGTAGATACCCGTCTCACTTGGTACAAGGAGCAAGGTTGCCAATTTCCTTCCCCGACACTCTGCCTCGCCTTATTCAAAGAGGCCGAATATGTCTTCAACAATATACTACGCGAGCGAAAAGAGCTTGAACTTGCTCAGATTTCTGAAGCTTTGTGCCAGCTTGTCCAAAACCCTTCTATTGATGCTTACACGGACATGCTGGCCCTCGCATTGTTCTGTGCAGCAAGAAAGGGCGCCTTGGATGAAATTTACACCGAAGTGACCGACCGGAACCCACTCTTCAACAATCAATCCGATCAAGCCGCTGCTTTCGCTGAATCGTTCGCTCTTGGATCGCGTTGTGAAGCCTACTTCGACATGGTTCCCAGTGCTTTTGGAAAGCTGCTGTCAAACCGATTCCGCAAGAGCTATACGAACGAAAAGCTGCCAAATTGGATCAATGGTGCTCCTGATATGGCTACATCGTACGCTGGCGCACAGATCGATGTGAATCCAGCCGATAAGGTCAAGCCTATGCGTGGCTATCAGCGATTCACATTTCTCAGTGTCTTCGCTTTCCCTGCGCTGATCGATATCCTCTTGCTCACCATTATCGGGCGCGGGCTGTATCTTTCTGCCTACATGACTTATGATGAGCAGCAGAGTGCTACCATCGCTCTAATGATTTCGCTCTTGTTGTCCGGTGCTATCGGCACGTGGATCGCTTGTGGAGGTCCCTATTATCTGATCTCAATGGCATTCGCCGCCGCCAACATGTTTGTCCTCATCCGATTGATTGCCGGAATTGCTTTCACGGTCGCCGGTGGTCTCATTGGGTTCATCGCCATTTCTGCCACGGAGAGCGCACGGGCCGGAATTATCTTCTACCTGTATCTGATCGCATTGACGATCTATTTCTCAAGCTTTGCCTCCCTCGCCAGTTTCAGCTATCCCGGCTCCACTTTCCTATCAGGCCGCAAAATCATCTTCGCGTGTGTTCCAATTCTGTTCATCTCGCCCATCGTGACAACTTTCACCGGCCATGATTCAGCCATCTACCTCGCGGTCATCTATGTCTTTATCATAGTCCTACTCTTTGGCCTTCGGTCTATCGCCTCTAAGTGGGTCACCTGGTACCAGAGCTTGAGAAGAACCGATGACACAGAGATCCGCAAGTGGTATGTTGCTACTTATGGTAACAATGACGAGAAAGTCTTTGGAAACCTCAGCGACCCGGCCGTGTTAAAACTGTCCAGAGAAGCGCTTCTGAGGGACGTGATGGCGGAGAAGAACCGCCACTTCTATAAGAAGCCCACAACGGATACCCTGGTTCTTGAATTGGCTAGAGATTGGGATGCTACCAATTTTCTCTTGGACTGGTACTGCAGATACGCGGATGTACCCAGGCCGATTCCGTTCAGCTCGTCTTGGAATATCCAAACCAAAGTCGGCCTGGATGTGCTCAGGAACTCCCAGAAGGGCATTCGATTGCACAACGCTTTCATTCAATGGCGACAATCGAGCAGAGAGATTGGCTGTGGTGTTCTGTACTTTGTCGTGGCTCTCCTGGACAAGTGGGTGCAACTTCTGTCTGGCGGACATGGCAATGGCTTGCTGTCCGCTGCTGACAATGAGTCGCAGAGAATGGCCGTGGGATTCGGCCTGGCTTATTACTTGATTGGTGCTGTTCTCATTGACACCAAAGCCCAAGAATTACACGACCTCGTTGGCCAGCACTCGTCCGTAGCTGTCCCTATGTCAAAGGACATCCGTGCGACGCAGAAGCGGGACGTACGATTCAAGAGGAAGGTCTACTGGAGAGTTCTGTTCAGATTCCTTATGTGGCATGTATGGAGTCTTGCGCTTGCTACAGCCCTTCTGTGGACTTTCCAGTCCTCTGTCGAAGCCATGATTACGTTCTGCGCGTACATTTTGGCTTACACTGGGTTGCTTTGGTATCAGTATACCAAAATATTCACTGGTCCTCATGCTTTCAAGACCCTTCTTCTTGGATGCGCTGTCGGCTTACCTTTGGGAATCGCCCTCAAAGTCTGTCTCCCGCATTTCCCCTACTCTCAAGTAATCGGATTAGGCTCGGCCACTTGGACAGTCGCTTTCCTCTCCCTTTTCTCTGCGAAGATGGGGATGCCCAAGAAGGTTGACTCACCTGTCGAATTGGGAAAGACTTTCCATGCCTACACGGCTCCATGGGCCGACCCCGAGTGGTCCCAGCAAGAACTGCAAACATTCCACGAGAAAATCGCACAAATACCTTCGGACGCGCGCTTGAAACTGGAGCCACAAAATCATCCCGGTGTCGAAGTCAAGGAAATCTTGCTTTCTCGCAGAAAGGAACCTAGAATCGAGGATGCTTTCCCAAGAGCAGAGGAATTGATCAGTCTTGCCCTTGGGGCGTGGGGAAAAGGAGAAATTACCGTGGAGCTTGTGCCGTCTGGGTCACTGGGCCCTGGCATTCACGCGCTCAGCTGCAGCACAACGACACACCTCAGCATTGCCATTGGTGTTGGACGTGGACTCGATCAGCGCATTGATGTCAGTGCCAATTGCCAAGTCATTGCTGAAACATTGCTTCACGCCGTCGCCGAATCAATGCTGCACATCCCTCACGAGTATGCTATTCTGTCCGAGTCTCTCGTCACCGCCGGTGTGACTGAGACTATGGCTCGCCAGCTGCGAGCGGAATCTAACACCGCGGTCGTTATTCGCTGGGCTAAGAAGGAACTACTCAAACACCTGTGCCTTGGCTTTGAGTGTGATGCTCATTGGGAAAAGCTTCCCAAGGACATCAGAAACTCTCTCTTGAACCGTTGCCTTGGCCAGCCTTGTCAGCTGTCAAGCGAGGATCGGAAATGGCTTGAAGGGCGTCTTTGCCAGTTCGATACGGAGGATCTTGATGTGCATGTGGCGCGCTGCAACCTTGGTGCTGCTACCGCTGTCAGCATTCTCGATTATGCACACTATGGCACAGGCGAAGCTGTTGTGTTCCAAGATCCAGAGACTCCAGACTACATCCCTTATGTCTCCAAGAGGCTCCCTGCAATCATTCATCTTTTTGCAAAACCCTGGCACTCACTCTATTATTCATTGGCATCAACGATCAAGTTTATCGTTGTTGCTCTCATCGCTGATCCTGAATTCCAGCGAGAATTCGACCATGTCATGAGTCAGCGTCATGCTATCATTCGTGTACCAGCCACCCTGGCCTTGAGCTCGATTTGGTCGTATTCGAGGATCGTGCAGAATCTAGGCCTCTCATTCTTTCTGTTTCACGGCCGCAGCAATGTGAAACAGCTCTGGGATGAGACGAAAGGAATGACTATCAGCATCAAGAAGAGCCGCTTTGTTATTCAGAGCTTGGATGGAACATTCTCTGCTTTCAAGCACGATGAAGCTGATGGAGGGTTCAAGATCTACTACTACGCGGGACAGCACAAGGCCGAGCCGGAAGGCACGAAGAGTCTCAGCTACATCTGCGTATATTCCAAGGATATGCTACTCATGGTCAGACAAGAATTCAAAGGTGGGAAGGTGATCAATGAGTATCATTATGACTACCGTGCCCCGTCCAAGAAGGGATTCTCCTTGTCCAAGCTGTCTTCTGCCAAGGTTCCAATGGGACGCCGCTGTGTGCGCGGAGAAAATCATCTTCAGAGCGTGCAATACAACAAGAAGGGCCTCATCGAAGCAGGATCCTACATGAAGGACGGCAATCTGATTCGGTTCAAGTATCATTATCGCAAGAATCCTCGGTTTGGAGATGAGTTGCTTCGGGCCGAGTTCGCTCTCTCGCATATCACCTGTACTGTCTCTTGGTGTGCGCCTCCTCTGCGCCATCCCCAGAAGATTGATCGCTGGATACCTCATTCCAAGGTGACGGAGGCCTCGTTTGTTCAAGGTGCGGACGTCTACGAGTCTCGCTGGCTTTACGATCACAAGTTTCATCCCACGATCTTTACCACACTCAACGGACAGAAAATTCAGACCCCACCCATGATCGAGCATGACTACCTCGCTGTACTGGCCAAACCCCGATACACCAGCTTTGTGCATGACAATCCTCTTTTGTATTGTGACAGTCTGAGTTCAAGTATTCTTACCCGGTTCTTCGGTTTGACAACGAAGCGCTTTCCCGTGTCCACTTCTCGTGCACGTTCGTTGATCTGGAAGGCTTGGAAGGACCGCGTGGACTTCGACGGCATTATTGTTCGGTGGATGGACGAACGCCTACTGAGAAGAGACAAGACGCTTGCTCCTTACTGGCGCAGCAGAGATCGCGGTGATCTTGCCTCAGCCAAGAAATATCTGGACTTACGCGCCGATACAATTACGGCCAGCGCAGACCTGGACGACAACATCTCCAGTTGGACTCCCTTGGCTGTCAAGATTAGTGATCTGTTCAACTTCGGACCAGGCGGTGATGCTGTTGTCAACACAAGATCTAAGGACTTTGGCTCTGATACCGAGAAATCACTGCACGTCATGGCTGCGGACAATGGTACCTGGCCAAACGAAGGAGGTGGTGTTTCCGCTTGCCGCCGTGATATGATCAATTCCCTGCGGACGATCAAGTGGCATATGATCTGCGAATCTGCAAACGACTTTGGTGTTCCCAAGCATCAGACAGAGCAGAACATCTTGTCACTGAAAGTGGTTCCTCTTTGGGGTCTCGACTTCCTCACGCCCACGCATGGTCTCTTCAAGAACAAACTTGACTCCGAGGTCGAAAACGTCACTTCCGCCAGCGAGATGGACATCAAAATGAACTTCATCCCTATCTTGACGGCCTTGGTGAAGGGAGCCCGTGCTATCCACCTTTCCAAGGCTGATATCCAACAGGCAACTAGAGCCTTGGTGAACCTTAATACCTATTTCCAAGACTCGCGTCATTGGACTCAGATCTGGGACAGTGAAATTGTGAAGGAGAGCTGGCGCGATCTCTGGCTGACTCAGGAGATGCCCAATGCAACCCCTTCGTCAGAATGGTACGACACTGAGCTTCCCACCTTGGCATCTCTCGACATCGCCCTTGAGCTCTGGTATCGCTACCTCTTCATCTTCTCCATTCCGATCCCTGAAAAGATTCCCAATGTTTTCCAGGCATCACATCACAGCGTCAGTGCGTCATATGGAGTTGTCTGCAAGATCAAGAGAAACTGTACATTGCAAATCTGGGACCATGCCATCAGCTGGCGTGAGACGAATCTCTGTCTTTCTTCTGCCCTCTGCAAGCTTTCGCCTTTTGTTCGCAATGCTCTTCTGGGCTTGATGCGAGTCACATCGGTTCTCACGCTGCACCACGCTGATATCATCCTGCCATGTGCCGACTTCTTCAACCCAGGCTGGGAAGTCGAAATTGGTACCTGTCAAGGAACCATTGAGCATCGCAATGTCTTCCGTCGCAAGGTTGATCCCGTGGTCAACGGTATCACCGACATGCAGAAGTTTGCTCCAGTTAAGGAGATCAAATCGCAGCGCCCTACAGTCACTATGCTGTCCCACGTTTGGTACGCCAAGGATATCAAGACAGCGCTCCTTGCCGCGGATATCATCATCAATCAATGGAAGTTTGATGACTACCATTTGGACATTTACGGTGCTATCGACAAGGCCCCAACATATTCCACAGAATGCCAAGAGATCATTGCTTCGAAGGGACTTCGTGGTCGAGTCACTTTGCGTGGTACTGCTGACCCGATGAAGGTGCTGGAGAATACTTGGCTCTTCCTGAACTCGTCTTTGTCTGAAGGTTTACCGCTGGCGCTTGGCGAGGCTGCTCTTACCGGTGCACCCGTTGTCTGTACTGATGTCGGAGCTTCCCTGCGTGTGTTGAGTGACCCCGATGACTTCTCCCGCTTCAGCGCCGTGGTTGCACCGAACGATGCCTTGGCTCTCGCCCGCGCGCAGATCACCATGCTTGGACTTCTTGGGGAATGGAGTAAATTTGCCGACGATACCGAGGCACCTCCTGTCTTGACTTCTGCACCTACCCCGGAGGATGTTGCTAAGATCACGCGTCGCATGTACGATAAGAGCGAACACCGCCGCAAGCTGGGTATGATGACTCGCAAGATTGTGCAGAAGTCCTTCAGTGGTGATCGGTACCTGCGTGAGCATGAGCAGATGCTCTGGATCGGAAAGTCCGCTAAGATCATGGCTAGCCGCCCCCACGCTAGTCTTAGCGAGCCCGCTGATGTTGCCACCGCTCTGCAGCAAACTATGCCAATTGACGAAGAAGTTATTACCATCCCACGCAGCGCAGTGAACTCCTGGCGCTCGTCCGCTGCGTCCGGCATGTCAAGCTTCTACAGCTCCGTGTCCAACTTCCCTATGCTGAATGCGAATCAACGCCCGTCGTCCATCCGGTCAAGCCTGAGCAATGCTTCTACCGACGCTAGCTCCTTCCTCCCTCTCCCGAGCAATGCCTCTTTGCCTGTCTTTGCGCCTCGTCAAACCCTCTCCTGGTCTGGGCTCACGGGTAACAAGTCGTCCAACGGTCACCTTTCCCCAACCGGCCGGCTCTCCCCCGTACTCAATCGCAACGGGCATCACTCCCGCACTCACTCACTCTCTACGGCTGGTCGAGAGCAACTGCGTGGACTTCAACGCGAGGACCTACGGCAGTACCGTAACTCGGACGTGAGTTTGGTCATGCGTGACGAGTTTCTCCAGTCCAGCTACTTCCGGGGTCTCGACAGTGGCAACAATGTCTGAATGACAGGTTGTCTCTCTCTTTTGATGCCGCTGCAGCTCGATCTTATACCCTGTTTGTTCCTGGCTCGATTCATTGTATCCGATCTTGTCAATACTTGTTGCTCTTTTCGTCAAAATAAATATCCTTATTTGTTGTACATATAATCATGTGTCAATGTTTTGTTTTTGTGTTTCCCTCGCATAGCTTCGATATCACTCCCCACTTCCCATACAGCTCTTTTACTATCTCCAAGAAGACGTTGCGATTCAACCACACATGCTTGTTTGCACACTCTTTCTCCTGGTTGTATAAAAGTCACAGCATTGGGGCGATGATTGGCGGAACTCTACTTTCCTTGATAGACTACACACACCAAGAGCGTTGAGAATTATTCAATTGGAAACCGTCCTCATTGAAAGCATCATAAATAGTAGCATAAATGTACATCAGTGGACTAAAAGGATCATTCTTGTCTCGATCTGATTTGTCAAGACAAAAAAAACCACGTGATGCGAGACCGCAACGACGTCATTGCCATCGATCGTCTTCCCCGCTCTTATTGCAACTCGAAGGAGAGATCAAACCTACCTCCAAACACGACCCTCTTGGACGGAGTACAAGGGAGAAGAAGAGGTTTCAGCGCACAATGACTGCACCCGAGCTTGAGACCTACCCCATCGGCAGCCGCAAAGAATCCGAGCGCATGGTCCGGGATTGGGGATTTAGCCATGTCTTCACCTGGACAGATGGGAGGTATGTCTACCCTACCAGCGACGACACAAGTCCGATATGCTGAATATGCGATCCGCTGATGAAAACCGTCATCCAGCAATGCGCACTACCCGCCTCATTCGCACTCTGGGTTGACGACCCATCTGATCCGCCAAGGGAGTCTGACCATCACGTACCCGGAGGATAATGCTGCGATCCATGGAGGAGAGGTCAAGAAGGAGACGTGCGGCGTGGGCGCGAGGTTAGATGTGCCGGCGGGAAAAGTACATGAGGTGTGGATTGGACCAGTGGGATGTGAGTATGTTATTGGAGAATGAGTGTGGAAGTCATGATCCATCCATCTACTGTATCGTCTTTTGCGACTTCAATGCGACCTGCCACCGACCCGTCGGGAGTCACCCCGTGATTGATTCTTCACCGCTACTTTACTTTGCACCACTGCTGGCATCGTGGACTCCTACCCTGAACTGCTTGAGGAATGCGTAGAATTCGGCAGAAAAGAGAAGGAGAGATATTCTGGCTGGATCATGCAGCAGACAGATCATATCGATCTGGGCAGTCTTTTTGCCTGCAAGACAAGGCAGAAAGAAAGCGTCAGTGCTGAAAAATGCCCCGCACCCACCTCGAAAGGTATTGCATTTGGACAGGCAGCCTTGCAGCACTCCGGATGCCTGATTGTCTGCTCTCTTTGCTGCTTCGGCTTGGAAGTCAAAGTAGACGTCATTAGCAACATCAGTCATACCGCATCCTCAGAAAAGTTGGGGTGAAAAAAATGCAAAGGAAGAGCTAGTAGTAGCCTTATCCTTATAAGGCCAGTTAACAAAAGTTAGTTTTGAAGGTTGAAACAACTCGTCTCCACTTCACGTGGAGAACCAAAACTCTCACGGACAACACCCAAAAAAAAACAACAAGTCGGAACTTTCTTCCACCAGCCTTACTCCCAGCAATTCCTGCTACTTGGTTTCTCCTCAGTTGTATCTTCCATTTCATTGATTCCGCTGTCCTGAGCCTCCCCCCGCGTTCTACACACGGCCGGCTATTTTTGGCTCATTCCGATCCGAGTGCTCTTGAACCCTCCCCCACCTTCAACCACGGCCCGCAAGCATCACAACCAGTCGGTGTGGACCAGGCTACAATCTAGGCTGGGACAACAAGGACAACACAACGGAAAGACAGGGATGGTCGGAATCACAGAACAGACCAGCAATGTCACTCTGGACTCATCGCAGCCCGTGGCCAAACCGGAGACCAAACCCACCTTCTCACCTCCGGTCCTCACATACCTGGACAAAATCTACAGCTCGTTGACTTCATTGTCCCAGCCAGACTTTGTCACGGAGATTCAACAGGAGACTCGCACGCGAGATGCAAGTGACAAGGAAGGCGCAAATCCCCTGGCATCCTTGCCAGCATTCTATGCTTACATGGCGAGTCCCGCGGCTTCTGCCTTGAAGCCGGTCGATCGGCCTGATCTCTCAGCTCCAATCACAGACTACTATATCTCCTCCAGTCATAATACGTACTTGACAGGCAATCAGCTTTATAGCGACTCGGATGCGAGTGCCTATACCAATGTACGTTGCCCCTTTGGACCGGTCATTCTTTTCGTTGCGTTCAAAAGCCAACTGTAAGAGGGGAACTCGCGTCAATACTGTATAAATGTATTCGCACGATGTTCCATCTTACGTTGAGCCATCATCGATACCAAGCGACTCTGCCTTGACGCGAAAGAAAAGCAGACAGCTGATTTGTCTTAGGTATTGCTTCGCGGAGGAAGATGTGTCGAGATTGACATCTGGGACGGGAAGGGCAGCTCCGAGAGCTCGCAGGACGAAGACACCAGTAGCAGCAGTAGCAGCAGCAGTAGTAGCGATGACTCGAGCTCTGATGAAAGCGCCGCTAGGCCCCAGTTGCCTCGCCGTCGCAAGTCGAAGATGGAGAGACTCAGAAAAGCGACCGAGAGCCACCCGCGTCTTCACGCGATTTCCGAAGAAGTCGGCAAGTTAGAGGGCTTCTTGGGTCATCATCGATCGTCGTCGTCTGGAAGCAAGCCTCCAACGACGGAAATGCCACCCGAAGAAACAGCTCAGGTTCCGGCACGTCCAGAGCCGCGCGTCCTCCACGGCCACACCCTCACCAAGGAGGCCAGTTTTCGAGATGTATGCTACGCCATCCGCGATAGCGCGTTTGTGACCAGCGACCTGCCGGTGATTGTGAGTCTTGAGGTGCATGCCTGTCATGAACAGCAGCACACCATGGTGGAGATTATGGAAGAGGCGTGGAAGGGGATGTTGATCGAAGTGACGCCTGAGATTGAAGCGACCAAGACGCCGCCGCCCCTGGAGGAGCTGAAGCGGAAAATTCTCATCAAGGTGAAATACGTTGCCCCAGACAGCGTGGACAAGCACGAGGACCCGGAAGAAGAGGAGAAGCAAGTATATCTGAAGCATGTTCAGACGCTCAAACAGCAAGGCACACCACTAGGCCCCGCGAGCACATCTCCTGAGACGCCTGAAGCCCCTGCTTCGGCTCCCCACAAACCGTCGAAGATCGTGCATGCTCTGAGCAAGCTGGCCGTTTTCACCAAAGGTTTCCACTTCAAGGGCTTTAAGCAGCCAGGTATGTTAAGATTGATCCACTTGCTTTCCATGAATTGTTATTCACTTTGAAACACCACAGAGGCCAAAGTGCCAAGTCACGTATTTTCTCTCTCGGAGAATGCAGTACGAGAGGCACATATCAAGGACCCTAATGCGCTATTCGAGCACAACCGCCACTTCTTCATGCGCGTATACCCCAAAGGGCTTCGTCTAGGGTCCTCCAATATGGACCCCGGTTTCTTCTGGCGGCGCGGCGCCCAGATGGTAGCATTGAATTGGCAGAATCTCGACAAGGGAATGATGCTCAATCACGGGATGTTCGCAGGCGAGCACGGCTGGGCGCTCAAGCCCCCCGGGTATCGAAGCTCTGACGCGGACTCGATCATCGTCCAACGACGACAACTCAACCTGTCCATTGAATTTATCGCCGGCCAAAACCTGCCACTGCCGCCAGGCCAGACAAGCGAAAAGAAGTTCCACCCCTATGTGTCTTGTATCCTTCATCTTGATACTCCAGATGATGACTCTGGCGACTCCGCAAGCGATGATGAATCAGACTCCGAAAAAGCCGGCTACAAGCGAACCACCAAAAGTGCAACGGGGTCGAATCCGGATTTCGAGGGCCAAAAGATCGAGTTCCCTCCCATACCCAACGTCGTTGAGGATCTTAGTTTTGTCAGGTATGTGCTCTCTGACGACCGTTCTTTCGGACGTTGTATGCTGATCATGGGATAGGTTCAAAATCAAGGATGACGAGTTCTTCCGTGATTCGCTTGCTGGGTGGGCGTGCATACGACTCAGCAGACTTCAGCATGGCTACCGTTTTGTTCATATATATGACCGCGCGGGAGTGGATACTGGTGGTGCTCTGCTGGTCCGAATCACGAAGACCATGACTTGATCCTATCAGTTTACAGTCATCTCGGGTCGAAGTTAAGAATGTGAATTGAGATTATACCCATGCTCACGCGTTGACAGCAGGTCGCACGCGAAGCGCTGCATGATATAAGTTGGAAGACACTGGTAATTCATCAACTTTTGCTTTCCATGAGATAGAATTGGCTTGAAGGGGAGGTAAATAGATCATGATCAGGTTGTCCCTTTGGAGTCTTTTCTCCTGCGTAGCTTGAGACCGTGCACTGCGACAAAGGTGTTCCTTCTTTTAGGCTGTCTAATCACTATACAAGCTAGTTATTTCTCCAATGCAGTCAGGATAAAGGCAGACGTGAACATCGTATGAGCTCTAAGTGTAGTGTGTCGTTGCAACCGCATCTCAATTATGACGTGGTCCCGGCCGACCGATCGGCTTGCGAACTGGGGCGAACTTGGAAAAGCTGGGGTAAATCTCGAAATGGAAACTCGAAGCGCCGCCCGCGGCCGGCAGTCGGGGGGTTTGTTTTCTACCCCGCGCTTAGGCCTACTGGATTCATTGATTACCTCTCCTCCCCATCCAACGGTCCCTTCCCTGTTCCTATTCTGCACCCGAATCGGTGGAAATCTACACAGCTCCTGCCCAGCGATTTATCCAGATTCTCAGCACCTCAAAAGGGTGTACCCTCCTGACAACCAACCAACCGTCTCCATGGCAGATGCAGCAGCAGCAGCAGCAGCAGCAACCAAAGCGACACCCACGCCGCCTAAATTTACCAGATGCAGAACCGGGTGTTTGCGATGTCGCACGCGACGGCGCAAGTGTGAGTTTGTGTCCCACTTCTTCCTATCTTTTCTTTCTAGGCACCTACCTACTACCACCATCCTTATGG
Source organism: Aspergillus brunneoviolaceus CBS 621.78 (assembly GCF_003184695.1). NCBI lineage: Eukaryota > Fungi > Ascomycota > Eurotiomycetes > Eurotiales > Aspergillaceae > Aspergillus > Aspergillus brunneoviolaceus. Next base: position 110,296 of record NW_020290781.1, on the reverse strand, counting down.
AAGCCTAATTGGGAACAAATTAATGCAATCATTTCTGAACTTCTTGACGTTTGCAGTGACTCCCTGCTAACATTTTGTCTCTCTCCGGGAAACACAAACAGGCGATGAAGGCAAACCCCGCTGCCAGAACTGCGTGGACAAGAATTTCGTTTGCAGCTATGGGATGCAAGTCACTTTTCTCTCGAAGAATACGTACACGGTGCCTGCGAAGGAACTCCGGACTCTGAGGTCGACGAAGAGACGGTTTCAGACTTTGCGGGTGCGTTTTGATTTTGGTTTTTGGGCGTTTTATGGTTGAGGGGCTTTCTTTCATCCCGGTTCTTGTTAGATGGGATGTGTTGTTTGTTTCTGTTGGGAATCTCCAATAAAGACTCGTGTGTGTTTACTAATACTCATGTTTCTAGTTCATTGAAGAGGATCCTCTGGCCTTAAATGGGGTAGATGGAAATACTGTTGGTGAGGAGGAAGAGGAGTTGGAGTTGGATTCTTCTTCTTCCTTTGGTACCCGGTCGGCGGGTACTCGTCATGAGCGAGCTCAGGAGAAGCAAGAGGGAGGGGACGTCCAGTCGGACTTGGGTGGAGAAGATGCAAGTCCTCTACGGGTAGAGGGTCCAGCAGATAGCGCCGGTGATGACCGTCAACATCATGAAGATGGGCCCTTGATTGAAGACGAGGTATTGCTCGGGAGCGGCCACGGCTTCTTTAGTGACAGGGATACGTCGGCTGTTCAGGGGCTTCTTGCGCTGGGCTCGAGTATAAACGCCACTGATCAGCTTGCGCTGGTTCATGATATCTCCTACCTCGAGACACCGGAGCCGATCGCGGGCTCTTCACCCATCATGACGGCCACTTCAGCCAACCAAGCAGACACTGGCATCCTGGCACGACGGCGCGAGGACTCTGTCGCTGTTGGGATGTCGCAGATGATTGGGCTGGGTTCATCGCCTTCGATCATGGATGATGAGGAGCGGAAGTTGGAACTTTTGCGTCATTATCGGTATTTTGTCGCTCCCTGGGTAAATATACCTATTTGCTACTATCGGTCGGTGAAGGCAGAGGCAATTCCGTGGCTAACTCATGAGATGTCACAGCTAGATATCTGCGACCTGAAACATCCTTTTGGGATCATAGTCACTCAAATGGCGACACGCTCTGAGCAGATCTTGTCGACGTTGCTGACGCTATCGGAAGCATCTATCCTTCACCAGAATCACCAACAGCCTAATGCACTCAATCGTGGAAGACCTTTACTCAGACCTATACACCTTAGGTCTGAGCTTGCTTCTGAACTCACGGAGACGGCACTTTTATCAATTCTAGAGAGGTTGCATTTCTTAGTGTCCGACCTTTCTCACGGTTGGAGCACTTTGCAGAATGACAACCTCTGCTTGCTAGAGCCTCTGCTTGAACATTCTTTGCTCTTGAACATCGAATCATCTATTTATTGGATGTTTCTCAGACTAGGTTTGTCCGATGTGCTAAGTTCCCTCAAAGGATGATTTTGCTAATACTAGATAGACTTGAGTGTAGCGCTTGCGAATGACACGGCCCTTCAGATCCCAATTCCCTCCGGCCCTGTGCCAAACCTGGAACTGCTGTCACGTACCCATGATACTCATGAAAGAGTCTCGCTTTATGCACGTGTCCTTCTTTGGCTCTTTGGAAAAGCATTGATGGTATGCCATGAACAACACAGCCCACGCAACTTTCCTGGTTGCCATCAGATCCTGGACAGTTGGCTCCAAGCGTTCGATGAACTCGACCGGTGGTATGCTTCACGGCCACAAGAGTTTCGCCCATTGGTTGAGCTAGAGGGCGATGACCATATCTCAAATACAGGAAGCGGGTTTCCTCTGGTAGTCTTTGCTAATGGAGTGGGTGCATACTGCAACCAGCTCTATCACACCGCTGCGCTCTTGCTTCTGCAATGCAAGCCACGCACCGCGCTCCTCAACCCACAGGCTCGATATCTCTCTCCTCTCTGGCATTCTCAGCGAATTTGCGGCATTGCACTAAACAATGACTGCCGTGACTGCTGGGATCCTTGTCTGGTCGCCTCCTTCCTCGTTTCTGCGCGGACTATGACACACGAATCCCAGCAGAATGCAATTCTGCAGGGCTTTGAGCGAATCTACTCAAACACTGGGTGGAATATAGGCCAGTATCTGAGCGATCTTCAGCAGGACTGGTCGTTTCTGGATGGCGTCTGACGTGCTTCGCCTGTAGTGTGATGTACCTGGCAAGATATCATAGACATGGTGCTCCATCATGCAAACGTTATCGGCAGCCCCAAGCAGATTCCAAATCGCGGATCCGCCAACATGTTCCCCAGCCAGTTTCAGCCTCGATACCTCGGATCAGATTGATGATCTCTTTGTGTTCCGATCTGTGACTGAAGAGCTGACCTGCAATCCACAATGGCTGGATTGAATTGTTCAGACATCCTTGATGTGGATTGGCCAGCGAGATACCACAGATTCGGCGTGCATGCCATAGCGGAAAGAGGGCCGGTGATCGCGGCAGCCGTACACCCTTCGGCAGCACTTTCAACAGCAATATACATGCAGTGTGATAAAGTTGATTTGATGATATTGCAGCCCAGTGGACAAACAAGATATGAGGGAAAGGCTTGCGGCTGACAGTCTGAACTGGAAGCAACTCGTCTGGCCGCTCCGACAGCCAGCACTGGAGGCCGTTCCAGAGCAGAAGCCAACGGGTCTGGAACTCTTCGGTAGTACAGCCATTGTCTTCGCCCAACTCGACGAATTTTGTGCGATCCGAAACAAGTTGTGTCGCCTTCATACACAGATAGACTGCGTAATTCGCGTGCATGTCCGGGGATTTGACACTCTGGAAAAGTCGATATGCATCCTCGTCTTGACAGCCTGGAGGCAACCACTTGCAAGGATGTAGGAGTGTAGTTTGCGTGCCATCAGAAATGAGTGCACCGCAGAGGTCTGACACAAGTCATTAAAAAGTTTTCTTTCGGCGGAGTATGACTGCTCTACCACGGAGAGCTCCAGTCGCAATAAATAGACAGACTCACCCATCCTCGCATAACACCAGAAAACCGCCTGTAAAACTCCCTGGCTGAAGCCGTGGATACCAAACGCACTGAATAACGCGGCGCATCCCTCCAGGTGACGGCGCCAATCTTGTGCCCGAGCCGACATCATCTCCAAGCAGCAAAGAAGCACGCAAGCTGCGACAACCTTCGTGTCGCGCACCTGGAGAAGTGGACTCAACCGCCGAATCGCCTCCTGGTACAGTTCAAGACTATCATACCAATTCCGAACGCCATTCTTACGTTCGATCTGCCTTGCTGAGAGAGCAAGTATGGCATAAGAAAGAGCCGGGAATTCTTGGGCAAGAGCAGGGATCTGATGGCGGAAGGTGCATTGTGAGTCGAACATGTCCAGCTACAGATTTGATCAATACGTTATCAGCATGGCCAGCTCTCAGCTAAGCTAGTGCGCGTGATCAAAGGGCAAAAAAAAGATCGACATACCCATGGCGCCACTTCAGTAACATAATTCTTGAGGTACTGTATATGCCTTCCCTCAGACAATGGAGCATGCCATGAATCCCTACTGTCCTTGGGTAGGGGTTGGGACAATTGTTCCAGGTGGTCCCCACTTCCGGCCGCGTCTGGGCTAGATGCCCGGGTCGGAACCGCCGAATTGGCTAGGGAAAAAAGGAAACATCGCAGTTCTTCCTGGGACGCCAGAAAGTCCGGGTCTTGTGAGAAGCCATCTTGCGTCCAGCTGCCAGCCGCCGGCGATTGGAATGAGCCGCAATCACCACCCGAATTGGGAGAACTGTGCAGATTGGCGCCGTCAGGGTTGCAGGGACGATCGGTGAGATTGTGAGCTATCAAGGGGCCGAGACCGATCTCTATCTCTGGCGGCTGGGATTGCTTATGCTGAGCATCATCGAGACGCTGCCGCTTTGGGGTGGGCTCAATGGCTTGGTCGACCGGCATGGGTCGCTTGTCCATCCTTTCCTTGGTTTCCTTGGTTCGGAGCCGATTTTCCAATCTAGATCATGCTAGACAAGCGATAAGGGATGTAACAGGAGACGAGAAGGCTGCTGCTTCTGCTGAGCTGGAGACAGACTGCGACGCAACCTGGGAGGGGTTCGTTCTCTTCCAAGTTCCTTGGTAGACAACCGATCTCGAAAGGGCCACCTCGGCTCTAGTGCGATCGACAGCGCGGGGTATGGAAGTGGAAACCTGCTGTTTGTGGCTTTCGCTTTCCCCAGATTTTCAGACATTCACCAATTGTTTCCGTTCTTCTCATCAGGAACTGGGCTTCCGCAAGGTAACATGGACAGGAATGTCAGCCAAAGCGCAGATCCCCCATGGACAGTTGTGGGATGAGTTTAGTCCTATTGCGGGGTTGAAGCAGCACTCCGGGGTAACATTCGGTTGCCGTAGCCTCCCCTTGCCCGATCGGGACATCCCGTGACCGACTCTTCTATCTCGGCTCGAATCATCATGGATGATCGATGTTACTTCCGTCTTCTTGGCTTCTCTCGTCCGACTTACCAGCCATCGATGACGAGATCAATTGCTCTCCATAGAGCGGGATAGATCGGTCTCTTGCTAGGTTAATCGCCTAACATGCTGGTCCAAATGGCTGGTAGCAAAACGCCACTGGGTGTTCCCTTCCATGGCGGCTAGTACATATATACCTTGCATTCAGCCACTCACCTCACACGCGATCAGACGCGATGTCTTGTGAACATTTACATATAATTGCAAGCAATACAGGAGCAAAATGGTGCAGATCAATATGTTTGGGACAGGCTTCACCCTGCAAGCCGCCATCTGGGCAGCCTGTGGAATGGCCTTCATCCTCTTTGGTAAGTCAAGAGACTCGTCAGTTTCAACAGCAGCAGCTTAGCCGGACTTCTAACTCACCTATCTTCTCCTCCAGGTTACGATCAGGGTGTCTTCTCCGGGATCGTGGAGAACGATGACTTCCTCGACACCATGAATCATCCCAATGACAGCCTCACAGGCATCATTGTCTCCATTTACAACCTGGGCTGCTTTGCCGGCTGTCTCGTCAACTTCATGCTGGCAGAACGGCTGGGAAGACGCAGAGCAATGTGGTTTGCTATGGTCTGGGTCATAGTAAGTAGGCTCTCGTTCCGGTCCCGGAGTGTCTCCTTCATCCATGGGGCGGGAATCGCTCATGAGCTGATGAAGATGATGATGGTCGATTAACCTCCCGACAGATTGGAGCTACTCTGCAATGCTCCGCCTTCTCAGTACCGCATCTGATGATCGGTCGCTTTGTCACGGGCATTGGCACTGGGATCGAGACATCCACAGTGCCCATGTACCAGGCAGAACTATGTGAGGCCAACAAGCGCGGGCGGCTTGTCTGCAGCGAACCCCTCTTAGTGGGTGTGGGAATTGTCATCAGGTAAGTCAAGTCGCTTTGACCGGGGGCCATTGCAGGCTATTCTTTCTTCATGCTAAGGCTACATGCAGTTACTTCTTCGACTATGGTATGGGATTCGTCGGCGGTCAAGTCGCTTGGAGACTTCCTATTGCATGCCAGATGCTCTTTGCGTTTGTGAGTGATCCTGTTCTCATTCAGGGACCGAGACGCAAGACTGACGCTCGGATAAGGTGGTGGTAATCCTCGTGTTCGGGTTGCCCGAGTCTCCGAGATACTGCTACAAGGAAGGTCGTCGCGACGAAGCACTGCAAATCCTCAGTGATGTTTACGGTCGTCCGAAAGATGACCCGAAGATCCTTGCCGAGCAGGCGGAGATTCTGGAAGCCCTTGCCGTGGAGACGCAGCATGGTGAGTTCCAGTGGAGGTATGTTCTCGTAGACACGATTCGGGGCGGGGGCGGCACCCTGCTAACCCTTACAGAAACATCCTCAAACATGACAAGGTCTCAACAGGCCATCGAGTGTAAGTCTGATCTCCTTCAAAATTACCGGTGTGTAATCTAATCCGCCGGTCACAAGTCTTCTTGCCTACGGGATGCAATTCATGAACCAAGTCGGCGGCATCAATCTCGTCGTGTATGATCTAATCCACACATCCCCAGGTCTCGAGTTCGCAGATTTCCCAGGCTAACAAAAGTCCTCAGCTATTTCATCCCCACCGTGCTGAACAGCAACGTCGGCCTCAGCAAGAACCTCTCCATGATCCTGGGAGGCTGTGTCCAGATCATGTTCGTGGTGGGCAGTATATTCCCGACCTTCTTCGTCGACCGGGTCGGTCGCCGAGCGCCCATGATTTGGGGCTCATTCGGCCTGGGGATTTGCATGATGATGGTGTCCGTCCTGCTCAGCTTCAAAGGCCACGCCAACGAGCACGCGACCTCGTCCGCGGCGGTGGCTTTCTTCTTCCTCTACATGCTCATCTTCGGTGCCTCCGTCAACTGCATCCCATGGTGCTATGTTCCGGAGATCTTGCCTCTGCATGCGCGCGCGAAGGGCACGGCTATCGGGATCTCGTCCAACTGGATTTGGGTAAGTCACATTTTTCTCCAAATTAGCAACCCACGATGCGGGCCCCCGAAATCCATACTGATGGTGGTGCTGGATGAAAGAACTTCTTCGTCGTCATGATTACGCCGATCATTATCAATCGCCTGCAGTGGAAAGCCTACCTCATCTTCATGTGTACGAACTTGGCCTTTGTCCCGCTGATCTACTTCTGCTATCCCGAGACAGCCAACTTTACCCTTGAAGAAATAGATTACTTGTTCACCAATCCGGACAAGAGCGCGGTGCAAGCGTCCAAGGAGCTTGTGAAGGAGAGGAAGAGACACCGGACCGCGCCATCGCACGTTGTCGTCTCCCAGGTGAGCCAGGTTGTCCAGCCCGGCAAAGAAAAGGGCCATGAGAGCATCACGTCGAGGGTCTCCGATGAGCATATCGAAGATGCACGCGGCTAGAAGGAGATGCACAACGGGGGTAACTCTCTTTCTGTGATGTGTTGAAGGTGACAGGGGCTACGCCAGTGCTGCTTTGCTGACCATGCGCTTGCGACCGGGGTTATACCTAATCACTATCACTAGTAGCGACTGCAGGCATGGTAACATTGGGGCTACAAAGGAATTGTTCGGGGTGGCGCATCAGCGATGATAGTGCGGTGATCAACCCCTGCCAATAGACGATAAGCTAGGTATACAGCCTTCCAGATGGCGTTTTCTCCCGAGATACACCGAGAAAGTAGGGTACTATAACCGCACATGGCCATTGGGCGCAAGCCACATGCCGAAGATTATCCAGTCAGGTTCCTTGTGTAGGGGTCAAACGAGTTGTGCCTCGCGGTGCGACATGCCCAGAAAGCGCAATGACTCGGAGAGCAAGCTGCTGGTAGGCTCTACTGTGATCTGTATCCCACCTCTTGACCAATCCCTACATGATCATGCCTGAAGTGTCAGATGCCAAACAAAGAAGTGACAACTGCAGTGTAAATGCGCATGGCAGCCGTTCCCCACAGGAAGGGGACGGATGAAGTGAGCTGTTCTCTGATCTGGGACAACACAAGTAGACGGCTCTTTATGATGTAAATTGGCATGCATATTGAGAACGTCAAGCGCTTGCAGGCATATGCAAGATACACTGTCCATCAATCATAAAGTGCCGCCAAGGAAAGAAAAAAGAAAAGAAAAGAATACTCCCCACCAAACCCCCTTCCGGGGCTCAACCGTGATTCACAGAGTGAAGAATGACCAGAGCTGCGGGCACTTGGGGAGATTCTGCATCGAGTACGGAAGGTTAAATGCAGTGTCTTTCATGGTTAAACTTGCGGTGTGGCGCCCCTCCAAGGTGTGGAATGCCAGCCTCGGATTGGCTGCAGTTGTCGCTGCTTCCGCACTACTGTGTTTGAATCGTGAAGAGGTGATCGAGATGTGCTGGTTGATGGAAGATTGAGAAATCACAGCAAATTTAGTCCATTTTCCCTCCGTTTGCGCGGGGGAGAGAGAGGGGGAGGGGTCAACGGGGGGGGTGTAGATGATGAAACTTTGCGTGCGCGATCAAATACGAGGGAACTCAAAAAGAGGAGCGATAGACCTCGAGCAAGAAAGATTAGGAGGAGGGGTAAGATTGATTGAGGCAAGAGTGGACAATCCTTCTGGGAAGGGGAGCAAAAGCAACCCGTTCTCAGTCTTTGACTGGAGAGTTGGGAAAAAACCGAGAGGGGTGTGCGGAGAGAAAGAGAACAACATAAAACAAAAAGTGACAGGTCAGATTTGACCAATATCAGAAGTGCCGCTTTTGGGGTTGAGGGGGCTGGTATTGGGGTTTGCCGACTTAGTGTGACAGGCAACTCTGCACTAGTTGCGGGAGTCGACCAATTCAATCAAGCAAATGGACTGCTTGAAAGACTCAATCTCCAGCGCCCTTTGTGAACTGTCTAGCTGCCTGTGCCGTTCGCGTAAGGGTGAGAAAAAAAAAAACAGGATTAAGGCACAACAAACATCCTCGATCGACGATCTCCTGTCATCCGATGGGGCAAGCGAATAAGTTCAACGGCCCCACAGTTTATGTATCCGATTGCAATCGAAGGTGCTGCGCCAGATAAGTGGTACTAGTAACACCGGAGCTGCGTAGCACCGGTCACGCAGCTTTTTGAGACCAATGGCTGAGATTTAAGAGAGAGAGACCGATCAGAACCTGCTGTGGAGTGCGAGAATGCGAGATTCCCCGGTTGCGATAAGGTTCACTTTCACTTGTCAACGCTCCACCAGCGAAGCATCGTCGGCGGGATGCAAGACATGGATGGCATAAGATCGGTCTTCTCGGGCTCCTTCACTCCATACCAATATCTCTCGGTCGCAATTGGAAACAGGATCGGACTGGGTAGCCAAGAAGGCAAAACAAGAAAGAAGAAATAGAAGAACAAAAATGGTTAATAAATAAAGGGAGATAGGAGAAAGCCCGAGTGGGGACATCAAACAAAGAAAATGATAGACGAGCGTTGAGACCGCCAACAACAACAAAGGAGGGCGGGCCTTTGGAGATGCACCCCTATGCGTTCTTACTGCCATGATAGTGTATAGAACTGAGCAATATCCAGGTTTCCCTCTCGTCCCAAGAAACTGGTTGTCCAATGTAGCTGATCCGTTTCGATCATTGGCCCATCTACCCGCGATCCCGTCGATTAATTCTGGTTTGCAGTAACAAATCGCAGGGGCTGAATGACGACAAAGACAATGAGCAAGCAAACAGCAATAATAGCTGACTCTGGTAACATCACTTGTCGAATGCGCTATCCAGGCACAGAGGAGAGATAGCTCAATGTGAAGCACCGAACTTCATCCTACTCGGCATTCCTTGGGTTAGGCGCAGTTAGCGAAGCCAGGCCCTCCATTGTGGGACCAGGTGTCGCAAACCCCATGTCTTGCCTGACAAACCCGGTAAATCTGACCTAGCTTGATGAGGTTTTCAGCCACGACGCTTTCTGCCGCTCACCGTTCAGCAACGCATCGAGAGTATCAATCAGATTTGGGCAGTGTGAGTGTGGCCGTTGCGGAGGAGCGATTGTTCATTAGACGTTTCAGGAAGGACTTTGAGCACGTCAGTTACGGTTGGTGATACTCGGACATCCATTGGAATACAGTACAAAACTGCTGCCCAGCTGTGCCATCAATTCATCGCAATCGGCGCCAAGTCTCTCAACTCGCTAGCTCCGAACATCGAATTAGATGAAGTGTGACCTATACACTGTCAGTCATAGGCGGTCAAGCATCTGAAGCTCATTCTGGATTGCAAACACCCAGTATCGCTGGGTTCTGATAGCTATGTATAGATTTGTTGAGCGGGATATCAATGTATTTGCACCAGTCACGCACCAGTCACAAGTGCAAGTCGCAAGTCCGAGTGGAGAATACCGAATACCGAGTTTCCACTATCTGGATGAATTAACGGTTGCCATTTCGCGTTTCACAGGTGGCGCTTTTCTTTTTCCTCTCCCTGGAGATTTTTCGATTTGGCTTTTTTGTTTTCAACTTTTGATTGCCCAGCGCTTCTCATGATCACTAGTCACATCAGGGATAGCTGAACATGGATCTATCACGCATCGCAAGTTCCCAGCTGAAATCGCTTCGAAATGATGTTCTCATTGGCCGGGTTGAGCAATGCAAGACATGAACGGGAAGATCCGAGTAACTTGGATAATCAATGCGGCCGACATGACATGTTTGTTGCCCACCAGGGTCCATGTAGATTGGTACCTTGGATGCATAATTTTTAATTTTAGTCGTGTCTCCAATCGACAGGTCCGGGCTAGAGTGATGATCTCCCGATGGATACACAGAGTGTCTCCTGGTCTAACGGATGTTTGAGAAAGCCAATAAGCCCATCCCATAACGAGGTATATAAAGAGCAGCAGGGCACCTACCATCGGGCTGTATACTCATCAGTCAAACCACATACTTATCCAAGCAAAGCACGCACACTTTCTTACCCAATTGTTCAGTGAAAGCTCACCTTCAATATCTTCCATCTAAGCCCTCAAACCTGAGACCATATTTTTTCCAGTCACCATCTTCTCATCGTCACGCGCCTGTCGCAAACTCGACCCTATCAACACATCAATCACAATGACTGTGAGTTTTTCCGAGAAAAGCCTTATGATTATGATTCGTGCATCATGATCTCTGACACCAATTCCCCTCAAAATAGATGCCAGGAGCGCGTTGCCCGACCTGCGCCAAGCAGGGCAAAGAAGTCTGGGTCATCCCTGGCAAGAACTGCCACATCTGCGGAACTCCCGTCGGCTGATTTGAACAAAGTGTGAGGCGTCCTCCTGAGAACCGTGAAAATTAAACTTCCTGCTAATGAGGACGAAGATCAGTGAACAATTTCTGACACTCAGATCTCAATACCATTTCTTGGCGGGAATTTTCGTTTTGTTCTACCTTCCGGGGATAACAGAAGAGAGAGAAGAAGAGAGGCCACCCGCTTCCGAGGAGGGGGGGGGGGAGGAAAATATCACGACGTGCTTGATCTCCGGGAACTCTCATGTCTTGTCTCTTCTGGTTTTCAACTTTCTGAATTGGAAAATGGGAATTGATGGGTCCGTGACACCGGTTGGGGGCGGGTGGATGAGGCGCGCGCTATCAGTTGAGGGGAGACTGAGCGCTTCTCAGCAAAGAGAAGGTGTTTCTCGGGCATCCATCCCTCGACAGCAGTCGGCGGTGATGGGGAAGGGTATTTCTTTTTCTCGGTGTACGATAGTGAAGGATCGAAAAGCATATAACGCAAGCGCCTTGAGGGAGACCAGTGGCAAGTTCGAAGAAGATAGATTGTGTGTGCGTGTGAGTGAGAATGCTCAGTAAAGGAGTTGTACGGTTGATACCGTGGGATTTTCTATACCTCCTGAGGTTGGGGACTAGTTCAGTAAGGGAAGGCGCCTGACAGGGAGGTCTGCAGCCTGAGGCAGTCCTTTCCAACTCACTACTTCCAAGTTTCTCATTTCTCCTTCTACGAAGTTCATGCAACTAGCCTGACTCATCGTCGCCCTTCCTCCAGATCTCAGTCTCGTCAGCGTGGGCCCCATCTGCTCACTTCGGGCCATTCACGATAGACTGGATGTTATATCCGGGTGGATAGATCTCGAAACACACGAAGTACCCATACTTAGTAGAAGATCTCACCCGAACGACCTCCAGTTTCCCCTCAAAGATGCTAAGATCGCACCCGGCAATGATAAGCGACGTATGCAGCGCGGCACGCAGGTGGTGTGGCCCTTGCATGGGGCGTTCTCCTCCAATCCTAGCAGTCGAAGGCAACACTCTATCGAAACTATCGTGACCTCCGGCGGGATCTTGGATCTCAGAGGGGATGGATCCTCACCTGTCATGCTTGGCATGCCGATACTGGTCAACTTGTCTCCTCCGATCCCGTCTCTCGTCCCACTCCGGCCTCGGTGGGCACCGGACCGGACTGACTGCCGTGGCGGTAATCCCGCTAGAGCGCAGACGGCCCGGAACCGAAAGTGGGCTTTTTCTTTCTCTAGGGAATTTTCCTCCTCGGGTGATTGCTAGAGTGAGCATGGCGAAAGGATCGTGACCACACAAGAGGGGGTGTCTCGCCGGCGGACGAAAGAAGCTTGGAGGGAACCCATTTATTCCGGTACGTATATACAAAGAAAGAAAACGAGATTTGATAAAATTCTCATCATATGAACCAAAGAACGCCAGTCCGACAGAGAGCCTCGTAATCTAGCTAATGTGCCAAGATGGGCAACGAGCGCTTGACCCTACTCCACATCGACTCATCAGGAACTGGGTGATCGATGCGATGCCACTCGTCATTGAATGCATTGATGAGCCAGCTCGAGAGACCTAATTGACGAATTATTATCCCCTCCCGAAGGTACGCAAACGGAATGAAGGAAGTTGACTTACGCTCGTAGACCATGGTGTGCGCATTGTGGAACGCAATGTTGTGATCCGAATCCGGGTACACATGCAGATCGTAATTCTCAACACTAGCCAAGTCCAGCTTATCAACCAACACAAGAGTATTCTGAAGATGAACGTTGTCGTCTGAGGAGCCGTGCATGACCAGGAATCGCACGGTTTCCTGGAGCGCAGACATGTCGGAAATAGAGGCATTGTCGAATCCCATGGGATTGTGTTCGGGAGTGTGCATGTAGCGTTCAGTGTAGATAGAATCTATTTGATACATTGTCAATGTGAGGGTCAACCTTGTCTTTGGGGCTCGGACACGTACCGTAGAATCTCCAATCGGTCACAGGTGCAACAGCCATTCCGTATTGGAATGTTTGTCCTGCGTCTTGCTCGAGGGTCTTCAAGGTCATGAATCCGCCATAGCTCCAACCCCAGATCGCCATTCGGGTCGCATCAACATAAGTCTTCTGGGCCCACATCTTGGCCGTGGCAATTTGATCGTGAGCCTCATAGTAGCCTAAGTTGCCGCGGACGATGCATCGTGCTTTGCGGCCGATGTAGCCCGTGCCTCGGCCGTCAACAGTGACGACTATGTAACCCAGACTGGAGGCGATGTATGCCTGGAAATCGACGGTAAATTTACGATCGACTGTTTGTGAGCCGGGCCCGCCGTAGAGATAGAAGAGAACGGGGTGTTTCTTGGCCGGGTTAAAGTGAGGGGGGCGACGTTCGACGACCTGGAGCGTGAAGCCGTCAATGGTGACATTTTGGTAGATCTCCGTCGGGATGGCGTATGTCTCGACCATACGAGCCAGGCCGGCGTTGTCCTCGATGGTTTCTTCGAGGATGATCTCGTCTGTCTCGGTATTGACTATTGCCTGCCATGGGATGGAGGGGCCCTTGTAACTGAGCAGTGCGTATCCGGTACCTTGGGAGAAGGAAACGTCATAGTAGCCTGGTTTGGAGGTATCTGTAAGAGCCTTGAGGTTGGATCCATCAAAGTTCACTTGATACAGGTGGCGCTGGGTGGGAGCTTCTTTTGTTGCAATGAAATAGACGACGCCTCGGTGGGGATCAACGGCGGCAGGAGCTTCGACCACTTCCCATTCACCTGTGGTGAGCATGACTGGCTCGGAGTTATCAAGGGGCGCGAAGTATGCGAGATGGTCGTAGCCGTTGTGAATCACAGTGTCGAGGTAGCCATCGTGTGGCCGGCCATTGCTTGGATCAGCGGGAATGAACCTGGTATACTGGGATGGCTCCACCCAGCCGCCGTCGATGCTTGCAACGTCTTCAGTTCGAACAAGCTTACCACTGCGGGATTTGGTGTCAACTAGGAAGACTTTGAGAACGTCACTCTCTCTGTTTGTGGTGCGCACAATGACCTTGTCTGCACCTGCCCAGACCACCTCAATGATAATGCGATCCTCATCACTAAAGTCGCCGGGGATTTCAACTGTGAATACTTGTTGTTTCTCGACGTCGTAAAATTGCAAGTTGACAACAGGGTTGGGGGCGCCGGGCTTGGGATACTTGATCTCTCTCACTTCCGGATAATTTTCGAGTCCCGGGAGCGGCTCTTTTCCAGAGGGTCTCGAGAGGTGATACTGGACTGGGAATTCAGGCACGGAGGATTCGTTGGTGCGAAGGAAAGCGAGGTACTCGCCGCCGCTAGACCACCACGTTACACTGTTGCCGGAGATGACCTCCTCTTCGTAAACCCAATCAGGCACACCGTAGAAAAGGTCCGCACCGCCGTCCTTCGTGATCTGGACCACCTTATCTGACGACAACTTCCGCAGATATAGGTTGTTCCCCCTGGCGAAGACGACAGCATCAGAAGCAGGCGACCAGACCGCGAGCTGGACCCGTCCATCGGGTTCGCTGGGATCCAGCGCCTGCGCCGTTTGGGTGTCGACGTCGAAGATCCAGTAGTTGCCCGTGTACGAATGTCTCCAATTCTTCTCACGGTCCGACAAGAGCAGGACCTTCTTGAGATCGGGGCTGGGCCATGTCATGGCCGGGAAAATATCGCGCCCATCCACATGCACCGTGGGCTTTTCCATCAGCACCCGACTTTCCTGGCTCTGGGCATCCTTCTTGCGGTTACGGATATCTTCCACGCGCAGGTAGGCTTTGCCCTCGCCTTCTCCTCGCTCCACCAGCAAGCCGTCTTCACCGTCGGGCCCCGCGATCCATGAGATGGCGTGCGACATGGGCTGCCATTGACCTCTGAGCACCTGCTCCAGCGTGACAGGCTTTCCGGAACTCGTGCTGTCCGAAAAGGGGCTGGAATCATGCGACTGCAGCGCTTCGGAGACAGCGAGGTCGCCGGACCGCTTCTGCGCCACGAACAGCGCCAACCCCCAGAGCCAACCTGCCACACACAGTATGACCAGTGCCCAGATTATACGCGAGGTCCGGCGTCCGGTCGATGCAGCCGATTTCTTTTGCGACGAGGGTAGGAATGGCTCATCGGGCTGCGGTTCGCCTTCCTCGACGTCTCGATATCTCGCATCTTCGGCTGAGCTGGACTTTAAGGGATTGTTCAGGTGGGTGGTTGTGAATTTGGATTCGTCGGGGAACGGGGTGTCGACGGAGAGGTCCGAATCGGAGGATGACTGAGAGGCGGTCCTCGAGCGGCTCATGGGCAGGAACTCCGTGTTACCATCATCGGCGTATGTCCCCATGGTGGGAGGGCGCGAGATTCAAGGGTGAATCAGTAGGCGTGGGAAAGACACATGCGTTGGTGCGAGGCACGTAGGACAGGACAGATGGCTAGGGTAGCTAGGAGGCTGATAAGATCGGAGGATCGCTATCGGCGAAGGTGGATCGGCATTCGTTGCGATCGGGGGATGGACGACAGATCTCAGCTGGCCTTAAGTCTCTGGGCCAGTGGAGGGTTTGAAGAAGCCAGGAAAGACAGAATCTATGACATTGGAAAAAAGAAGTTCGGAGAGAGTGTGTGTGAGTGTGAGGGAGATTCGAAACAGGGGGGGGGGATGGCAAGCCGATCGTTCCAGCGGATAGCCTTGGACGGCCCGAGGCATCAATTGCGCTATTTACTATTCACACGATCAGCCGCTAGTTATTGATAGCCTATTTGGGTCAATCATCGACCATGTATAAGTTAGCAGTCTGACAATAGGATTAATATGGTGGCGTGTGCTCCTCTTCTATTATACATGATATTGACTTTATTATAACAAACATAACAGATTACCCTGAGGATTGTTATATGTTATTTCTAGAAGCCGTGCCTTATTCGACCAGATTTTCCCCACAACACAAAGTAGATTTTCTTATACTACTGCTCCACTACAGCTTTGTCACTAAGTAGAGTATCCTTCGACCGGTAACTTGTGCATCTTTAAGACTTAATTCTATTATGGCCTGCGAATAGCTTTCCAAGTGAAAGCCTGCCCAAAGGTCTCAACCAGTCAAGACATCAGCCAGGACGCCCAGAGTACACGAGGTTTCCTGGGTCCTATTGTATCCATACCAGTCACCAAACACCAACAATGTATCTAAGTGCAACCAGCAAATATGAGAACGGTGTCGTCACATCCCCTAACTAACCTCAGCAGCCATCCACAATATACAAAATCCACACCTTCCTCCCTTCCAACAAGGACATAAACCCTCAACATCACTGCAACCGATGCAAAACCCCCACCCTCCACTCCCTGAACACCCTCGCCGACACGGGCAGCATCGCATTCCTCCGGTACAGCACCTCCTCGAAAGCCCGATACGTCTCCTCCGGCAACCGCACCTCCTCCAACGCCAGCGTAGTCGACGGCTTCCCGACCTCCGGGTGCAGCGTCTGCTCCACATTGTGGAGAGGCTGGAAGAAGACCTTCATCGCTCGTTGGGCGGCGATGCTGTGGTGGGCGCTCGAGTTGGAATACCGCATGTCGGGGTTGAAAACCCAGATCTGGTTTTTTTGCCGGAGGAGTTTAGCATATGGTCGAGCGAACAAGGGTGACTTCCTGTGGGAGACTGGGAGACTGGGAGAAACGTACCAACAATCCACTGCTATGTCCGCAGTGCACGACGAAGCGACGCGCGCTTTCTCGTTCGACTAGTTCCAGGAGTTGGGCGGCGATGATGACCTCGATGGGGTAGTATTCCCACTCCATTTGCTCGGTACCAGTATCAGTTTTCGTCTTTGTTGCGGAGATAGCGGTCTTGAAGAGTCTCCAGCCTTGGGCTATAGGATCGACCTGGCCGAGTAATGTATTACAATCGCAGCAGCGGATATCATCGGAGTCCGGGTCCTAAAGAGGTTTTTATTCGAGCTATTAGCAGGAGATAATGATAAGATGGCAAGTAGAGAGGAAAGGAAGAGGCATAGCAAGGTAGTGCTTCGCAATACGCCAGCATGAAGTCAAGTTGCATGTTCTATGAATCTAATCTAATTCCATATATCACACCGCACCAACAATGTACCTCGCCATGATCACGTCGACTCCCATTGAACTCGGGATCAAAAGACAACGAAGGAACTTTATGCGAGGGCGCCAGCCTTGATCCCAGAACGAAGCCCTCTGAGGAAGCTACCAACGCCTAGGCAAAGCCGATGCCACAATGATGCTGCGAAATCCATCTCCTATCTTGAGGGAAAGAAGAGGATGACTACACCACCATATAAGAAAACCAGCCACGCACAGCCATTAGTAGTCCCCCCTTCCTGCTTCTCTTGCACCATAAATATAATAAGGGGTCAAGGCCCATGATTAATGTCGGGCAACTGTATCGGAGACCATACCACGGAGGAAAACAGGCCAGAAAGGTCTCCTTCTTGTTGCCCTGATTCAGGGAGACACCAAGCCTTGCAAAAGCTTTTCATCTCGGGGGGGGGGGAAACAAAAAGACCACAGAAAAAGGAACAGGTCCTTACCTTCATCACCCCCAAACAATCCTCCACCGCCACCAGAAAAGCCGCGACATCCACCAGGATCGTACCCACAGTAGCCACGACCTGATTCGCAGCTCCATACCCTTTGACCATTGCATTCGGATCTTTCGATCGACCTCCCCCACCTGCTTTCGCACCCTGCTGCTGCTGCCGTTGTTGCTGCTCCCCGGCATCAAGCCCGCCCTCACCCTCACCATCTCCATGCTCATGACCACCCTCAGGATCCGGCTTATGACAATGCCAAAAATCCATCATCTCCGCCCAATTCCCACTGGGCAGGTCCTTCCACACCCACCCCTCCGCCGATCGCGCAGGTTGATCCAGAACCACGCTCTCACACCGACGACACCTGACCCGCGTCCCCGGCCGCATATCCGGCGCCCTCCACGGCACAAACCCGCCCCCCAGCTCCTCATCCCCGCCCCTCCCCGCCAACAATCCAGTCCCATTTGTCTGATCACCGGTACCCTCCCCAACAACCTGCATCCGAAACGACGCCTCCCGCCTCCTCCCCTCAGAAGAAGTACGCTGCCACTGCGGGGCGCGAAGCACATATCGTGCGGCCTCCGTGACGCGCGCGGGGAGTTTCATCGTTTCCGTTTCGGGTTCCGCGTCCATCGCTGCTCTTGTTTCGGGAGAAGCATCATCGCCACGGTTCTCCGGCAGTTGTGGCGAGGCCGCCGGTGGGACTGACACCGACACCGCGCGCCGGGACTCGGAGAGTGTGATTTGCACATCTCCTCCCTTTGTTTCCTTCGCTGATTTAGGACAGGTGTCTTGCGATTGGGCATGGGCGTCGCTGTCCTCAGCAGAAACAGAGACATAGAGGGTGATGTGACGGATGTGCGGGAGGAGTTCGGCATGGAGGTAGATCAGAGGGTTCTTCTGGTCCTCGTCCTCGGCTGTCCCTGGTGTTGGTTGCATCTTTTTCTCTTGTGCCGAAAGAGGGGGGGGTGTGGTTCCCCGGTTTTGCTGTATTGAGATCTCTTATAGTTAGTATGCTTTTGTATTAGTGGAGCGATTGATAGTGGTGGTGACGTTATGATTTAATGCTGTCTGTGCACAAGTTTTTTTTGGAGGGTTGATAAGTGAAGTTGGTGGTGATTGGGAGCCCAGCTGTTGACGCGCTGCGCTTTAGGTGGTGCTGCCGTGCTCAGCAGGTGGGCTCTTTCTGCCACCGCCTTTTGAACAGTTTCGCGGACGGGATTTCGTGGGCTGTTACCTCTTATCTCCGCTTATGTCCGGGGTTTTCGTCTCGAGGTTCGGAGCATTCTGCCATTCAAAGGCGGTCGGTGCCTCTGTTCGTCTGGTGCCTGAGGCATGACATTGAGACACTGAGTATGTACGGAGCACTCCGTAGAGATCGACGAACCTATGCCGCAAGCACGATGTCTCAATTTGGAGATGCTGTCACTCAAATACAAAGAGTTGCCAATCTGATACACTAGACTAGGGTGCAGGTGACGAAATAGCATCCAGCCAATAAACCATGTCATACCCCCACAGAACCAGAACTACCGTATAACAAAACCGCAACCAAATTTGATAATCTCAGAACCCATATCCTGTTTTCCGCACTCAAAACGCCCAATCATCGAACTCATCTGCAAATCGAACAGCCGCCCGAAGGTAGAACTCCTCCGGATCCCCCCACGTATTGGCCGCTTCTCTCAAAGCCCGGATCGCCTTGACGTAGTGTGCATCCGTCGAGTACTGCCCCTTGACAGCCTTGTGTGCCGTCCATTTCCAATCTCGGCCTTTGAGTTCGTATCCCCTGACTCTGTCAAGATCGGTCTCCGGTCGGAGCCCCGCGACGTACACGCTCAGCGTCATGAGCCACCACTGCCGGACCAAAGCCATCTGGAACTTCCCTGGGATGAGAGGGAGGAGGATTCGCACGGCGTGGCTCGTCGTGAGAGTGTGGACGAGGAAGAAGTCGTACTTGGGGTGGGCCGCGGTCACTGTGGCGGTCAGCAGGGCCGCGGCCACTTCCTGGCTCTCGCGGAACTGAGTGACGGGATCTTGGATCGTCCATGCGTTCCAGTGATTGAGGAGGGCCGCTTCGTGGTTGCGGAAGAGAACTTCGATGTTTTCCTCGCCCGATGTAGTGAAGAGATTGTCGAATTGCTTGTCAGCTCGGACCTTGGCGAGGACCTCGAATAGAGAAGTGGTGTGGTAGGAGGGTTCGATCTTAGAGTAGGATGGGTCGTCGAGGTATTTATGGATACTACCGTAGCAGGTAGCGGCCATACCCAGTGCCTCCATAGCTACTTCGCGACTGGACATCTCGAAAGCATATGCGAGGTGAATAAGGGGGTGCCCAACTATGCCATATTAGAGAGGTAGAGATAGGGTTTGAGGCTGCCACGCACGATCTGCAACAAGAGAGCTGAACATCGGTTCTTTGCCTGAAAAAAGGTACTGAAAAGCGACTTCTTTCCAGTCATAGCTATGCCGGACGAGTTCATCCTCGAAGAAGTCCACAAACGCGCGTTGGTATCTGGGCCAGATGGTCAGCAAGGTTGGCCATTTCACCAAGGACTTGACTTGCTACTTACTCTCGGCGCGAGAGATAGTCCCGCCAGTCATATGTACTGATCTCGCCGGGAGAGTCTTCCCAGGGATCGAGAGATTTGGACTCGTTTTCGTATATACGGTTCAGATCATCTGCGTCAGCGCCTTGCAGGAAGGCTGAACTGAGGATCTGTCCCAATCAGTACAATACCGGACTATGTCTTGGCTATACAGTGACAAACATGAGGTGCATGGTTGTGAAACTTGCGTTCATTCCACAAGAAAGCGTAGTTGGCGTGGTTCAGTTTAAGTAGATGCTTTAGAGCACGGGCAGGCTTCTCTTGGGCCGTGTCGATCTCATGCACTTCAACCGGAGAGATATTGAAGATTTTGGAATCTCCCCACGGTCTCCATCGACCGAATGAGGGCAGGAAAGAGATCATATCCATATTGTTTAGTGGGGATTACAATAACAACAATGAGTAGTGAAGGGGCCGATAAGTTGTGAAAGTCAAGGGAGCGGGTCACTTTGTTGGCGTCCGGTGGGTCTTCAACGTTGAGATCAGGCGATATGCTATTGAGTATGAATATGAGAGATCAACGCCACAGCGAAGCGCTAATCTCAAGCCATGTTCCAAGCATAACAGTTCCAAGCTGCAGTACACAATCAGATTCCTAGTAGATGGTTTGAAATCGAAATCAAGATCAATAGTTGGGAGAGTGGGGAAGAGATGCCTCAACCATGTGCCAACTGATGGGATGATGCAAATGATGACATCTTTTATGCAATTTAGCTACTCAAGTTATGCAGCATTATGTCATCAAGCTAGTCCTGTTCTGGCTTCCCAACAAATACAGGAGATTCCTATGAAATCAACTCTCTAGAGATGTAAACTCATGACAGATTTGTCCTTCGGCACCTGTGCTCGAAGACAAATCTTGCTTTATTCTAAGATACACAAATCATTTCATTTATCATGGGGAATACCGTGTTCCACGGCGTAGTCAGCAGGTTCACCACCCGCGGCAACCTGTCCCGAAATCACATCGACGTCCATTCGCGGTCCGGAGAAGTTCTTACGACCGTCAACAATCCATTGGAAGACCGACAAGATCATGACTACTCCAACAACAACAATGCAGTAGTCTGCTCTAGTTAGCAACTCTGGATCGGTGGTAGTTGATAGCGAACTTACTCATATTGCTGCCTGTCACAATGCGATCGGGCGGGAAAACGAAGAGAACAGTGGTCATTGTGATGTAGCACAAAGAGATCTAGACATATCGTTAGTGCTGTGCATCTTCTTTATCCCGGGCCTCATTGGACGTACTATGTTGGCAATCCAGCCAAAGATACTGGGCAGAACGAAAGGTCTTTCAGGCAGCATCTTCCGACCCCGAGCGCAATTCACAGCAATGGGAATGGCATATGCAATGTCGAGCAGAATCACAGACGAAGAAAGAATGGCATTGAATGCACTAATCATCTATTAGCGGTGGGCTCCTTGGCTGGGTTTTGCTGTATAATCAAGATCCGCTGTTCACTTACCTGGAAGAACCGAGGAAGATGCATCCGAACACAACGCAGAAGAAGCTAGTCAGGTACAAAGCGTTCAGAGGCAGTTGTAGTCTCGGATGAACTTTGCTGAAGAAAGGCGAAGCTGGGAGACCGCCGTCTCTGCCGTGAACATTAGCTCATATTCAGAAGCTGGTACCAGGCCAAATGGTGGTCACCTTGCGAATGCATAGACCATGCGGCTGCTTGTCGTCGTGATGGTAACAGCGGCGAAGAGGACACAGACCAAAGGAAAACTAGAACTTCAGTCAGCATCAATCAGAAGTGACCAGGCGGGGCAGAACTCGCGTACATCAGAAGACAGATAGATCCAGCATTGCTCCTCGTCGCGTCATAGAAGATCTGAAGCAGGGGGGTAGCTGCCGAGCTGATGACGTTGTTGATGTCACCAGCAACGAAAAGCAGTACAATCAAGAAGATGGTACCGGTGAAAGTGCCAATGGCAACGCAGCCGATCATAATCTTAGGCCCTACTACAGAGGGGTTCGGGATCTCTGCTGATGTTTAGCGCCTGTGCCGTGTGAGGTGTTATGCTCGTGATAATACCTTCGATCATGTGCGCAACTCCATCCTGCTCGAAAGTTAGTAATGCTTATCGAGCAGCGTGTAAGGGGAACCATACAAATCCAGTAAGACCAAAGCCTCCTTGAAGTAGCTGTTACTCGGTTAATGACAAGATATGACCTTGTCTTGATTGCAACATACCCCAAGCAGCCAAGCAAGACCATCGGGCCCTGTGTTCCATTAGCACTTATAACAGATTGAAACAGGTTGAACCTCCACTTACAGCCTGTCTCGTTGATGAAGTCACCAAAGACGAATCTGAATCAGAGTAAGTGGTTGTACAACACGACGGTAATCAAATCCTTACTCTCCAGAGTTGTAGTTGGGCGATGAGCATGATAGCACAGTGATGCAAATAACAGCAAAGCCGGTTAGGGACCAGATAACTGCAACAGATTAGCCTTGCCAAGATTCCTTTCCATGATACTCATAGTCTGTGCACATACAGGCACCCTTGGTCAACCGTGGAAGGATAGAGTTCAAGAAGGCATTGATCAGGAATGCAACAAGGCAGAATGCGATGTAGATGAGGAACTGATGCCATCTTTTCGACTCATATGTCTTGAAGGAGTTAGTCGACTTTTGACATCTAAGCAGATGTAAGGGGAATCTTACCGGATGCATCAAGGAAATCACACCCAAGACCAGTTGACTGCCTAAGGATCCACCAGTGGCAGCCAGGGCCACCCAGCCAGATACGTTTGCCCATCCTGTAATCCACGAAAGTACAGGCATGTATTTTGCCGGAGCAACTTTGTTCACTTAGTGACGCTCATGAGATAAGGGGTATATTGTACTTACTGACTGCACAGAATGAATAGTCAGTATCATAAACAGAGGTCATAACTCATGGATACCCGAAGCAAACAGGTGAATTGAGCTTACCTGCTACCCAATGATATTGTCCACCCGCCCTGATACCTTAGTCAGTAGCCATCCAGGATATTGAGTCGACCAATACTCACGTAGGATACGCTGACAAGAACTCTGCCAGAGAGGATGCCATGCAGAGGTTACAGATACCCGCCGTGACCAATCCTGCAAGGAAGGGCAATCAATCAGTGAGTAACTCTGACCAGTAAGGGACCACCAAGCGAAAGCCACAACCTTATCCTGCCGTCGAGCGGCTTCATTCAAGGCGAGACTGGGGGACTGAAAACACAGTCGAGGTAGGAAGGATTGACTTACCCCATACAACGCTTACGCAGCCGCCCGACGGCAGACTGATCGATAAACTTGCAGACAGAGCGGTCCATGACTAGAGCGTCAATGGTTTCATCAGCATCCATGCAATCGTCACAAGGGATTTTCGTGCGGCGATCTGTGCCACGGGTGGACGTAGTGCCAACCACATGCAGGAATGATGATAGGTTCTGGCGAAACGTACATTCAGGATAGCAAAGGCTAAGCCTAACATTGATCTAGTCAAGTTGAACAGATAGGCATTAATTTAGTGGCCACGTGCAAGACGGTGATGAAAGGGCGATCGGGCCAACGTACAGCATCGAAAAGTTCCGATTTAATTCAGCCCTGTGGCCCAGGGCTGCGAGCTGCGCGTCATCATCTCCCGGGAGGTCTTTCATGGCTGTGGAATACTGATGGGCTCGACAAAGAACAAGATGATGGGAGAAGTTGAGGGGATGCGGTGTTTGACTAGAGGCAAAGTATAGTTGTAGAGGGAAGAGGGGGAGAGGGAAGAGGGGGAGAGAGAGAGGGAGAGGGAGATGGAGGGGGGAAAAGAAACTGCTATGGGAAGGAGGAATGGAAAAAGGACTGGAAATGAGCAGAGAAAGGAAGGGAGGGAGGGAAACACTTTCTACTACTACTGTTCTACGGAGGAGGGTACGGAAGGAATAAGACCAGGGAGGGGAGGGGAAAGGGTGTTGCCTCCACCGTAAGACACATTGATCACCCTCAGCCTCTTCCTCTCATGGTCTATCTGACTATCTGAGCTCTTGGGAGGGAAGGATTCCGATGGAAATTACATGATGGAACATCACCGAGTGGAGTAATTGGAGGGAGAGAAGGAGGAGAGAGTAGGAAGGGAGGAATTGCGGGGGGAGAGAGTGGCGGATCGCACCATTTACCTAATAAATATGGGGTAAGAGACGGTGCTAACCAAAACTTATATCAAGATTATCATTGATGATGATACTCTAATCGCCCGCTCGATAAGCAGCCCAACTGATAACCAGAGTCGGTCACTATCTGATTGGCGAAAAGCACCGAGCACAAGGCGCCGATACCCAATGAAAAAGAACCGAAGAGCGGAAGCTGCAGTGGGGAATTGGAAGCTTAACTTGAGGGCCGGTGAAAAACAGGGCCGATTCCGATTCAAGTTACCAGTAGGTACGGAGTAGGTACAGTTAAACCTTTGGGTTAGAAGCCGGTTTGACACACTACTTGCTGAATAGGACGGAGACCGCCCCCGATAAGCATAATCTCTGCCAAACTGCACTCCGTCCTCGGTAAAGTCCAGCGGACCTTCTCCGAGGTCCCGCTCATTTGAACATCTACATCCTCTATGCTCTCTTCCTTCCAGACTTAGAATGTTCTTTGGCTTCTCTGCATATCTATTTTCTGTCCCCTAAGAGCCTATCAAGACTACTCAGGTATGATAGATACGAAACGCGTCACACATCAGAATGGTAGTAGTCGTTGTCGTTGAGCTAAATTAGGTTGGGCAGGCTCATTGGACATCCATCCAGCTGCTGTGCAGTACCTCGATGACCTCATGTGGCCACCGCAGATTTCCCTCCGCTGTCTCTTATCAGACAACAACCGTTCGCTGACAAAAATATACATACAAACAATGCTCATATGCAGTCATGGCAAATCATATATATGTACAAACACACACACACACACGCACACTAATTTGGAAGTGCAACCGCCAAGCCTTGTCTCCTATTGACGCCGCGCTCCCCCGCCCCCTGGCACACGGTCAGTGGCCGAGTATTCTCAAAGCCCCGATCCACCAGTCGGAGCCAGATGGTCAGTCCGAATAATGTAGTCATCTTCGTCGCCACTGTGAGCGATCCCGTTCCCTACATTGTCCTCTTCATCCTCCCCAACATCATCGTATCCACGCGAGCCTCCTCGATCCGTTCGCAACCCAAAGGTGGGACCGTCAAGGGAAGAGTCAGAGTCACCATTCGGGATGTTGACAGTCTTGCCCTTCGCTTTCCCTCCAGCTCCCGCGGGACTCTTACCCTTGCCCTTGCTACTGGTCGACTGGCCACTCGCATTTCGCACCATAGATGGGACCTGTTTGCCCTTTCCTTTGTTGACTGCAGGGGACTGAGCGTCTCCATTAGCGACAGGCCCGCCCATGCTAAATTCCAATTGCCCGCCCGCATTCAGCGCATCCAGCGCATCCTGAATTGTTTGCGGTGGCCTTGAGGCACCATTTACCGACTCCTGCTTCTGCTTATCGACCGATTCGAAGGTCTGTCGGATCCGCTCGAAATGCTCAAGCTCCTTGGCACTGGATGCTGTTAGTAAGGAGAGAAATCCGCATCGGAGCGTCCGTCGTAGCTTACCTAACGCTGGGAACAAGCTCATCTTGGGCCGCCCGGAAGTCGTCTTCCGTGACCACCACCGCCACGTCATCCGGCGTGGCAAGATGGTCAAAGAAGTACGCTGTACTGACAGGCTCACCTGGAAGTTGCTTGATCTTCTCATCCACCGCCGTGGCCTTGCGTGTAATAGCTTTGAGCATCGAGTCCGAACACAAAGCGTACAAGTCGGCGCCCGTGTAAGTTAGTGGAAGCCGATCAGCTACCCGGGCAAGAGAAAGATCCGGGGAAAGGGCGAATTTCCGTGTAAGCGCCTCCAGAATGGTTCTCTGCTTCTCGTGTGTATCGGAGACACCAAGATAGAGCATCTTATCAAAGCGACCTGGGCGTAAAAGCGCCGTATCCAGTAGATCGGGCCGATTGGTCGCGCCGATGACAAAGACACCACCACTGTTTTCTTCTCCGCCGTTCATTCCATCCAACTCGGCGAGAAGTTGACTCACAATGCGATCCATCACACCACCACTGTCACCTTGATTACCTCTCTTGGGGGCCACCGAGTCCAGCTCGTCAAAGAAGACAACACAGGGGCGAGCATCCCGGGCACGCTGAAAGACGCGTCGTACATTGGCTTCGGATTCACCGATGTACATGTTCAGGAGCTCAGGTCCCTTGACGGAGAAGAAGTTCAGCGAGAATTCGGTTGCAATGGCTTTGGCCAGAAGCGTCTTTCCGGTACCAGGCGGCCCATAGAACAAAATACCGCTACGCTTCTTCATGCCCTTGGCGAACAATTCAGGCCGTTCGAGCGGCAGTTGGATGGTCTCAACGAGCGCCTCTTTGACATTGGACAGGCCACCCACGTCCTCCCAGCTAACATTTGGAATCTTGGGGGCGCCGATGGAATCGGCAAAGTTCTTCCTCGCAGCGTCAACGGCGGTATCGAAATCAAGCTTTGTGACGCCTCGTGCCGCGTCGCCGCCAGAAATTAGGATATCGCGAATCCCAATCTTCTGGTTCGATTGCTTGCTCGATGCCTCCGCCAGTCTTTCCAAGCGTGCAGTTCTTGCAGACGACGCACGTTCGACCACGTCAATCAAATCACCAGCGACCAGGGCAGCGGTCTTCAGAGCCACTGACCCCAAATCAACATCAGGTGAAAGTCGAATGCCACGTTCTGAAACAGCATTGCGAAGAATACCTTCACGTTCCTTCTCCTCTGGTGCAGACATCTCGAATTCATGGGTGAACATACTTCGAAGGCCCTCGGGCATCTGTTCGACGTCCGTCGTAGTAGCGATAATCACCCGCGCATCGGCCACAATTTCAGCCATGGCCGACACTATGCGATCTGCAGTCAAGACTTCAATGTGTTTGATCAGTAGCGCAGTACAGTCGGCCCCGCAAAGGAAAGCACGTTCCGCTCTGGCTTTCAAGTATGCTTCGGTCTTGACATCGCCACCATTGGCACCACCTTCCGTAAGGATATCATAGGCATCAATTGGGAAGGTGTGCAAGCCGATGTCAGCACATGCACGTGTTGCAACTGTGGCCTTGCCAATGTGTCGTTGTTGGGATCTCAGGAGGATGACGACTGGCTTCATACCGAGCTGGATCGCACGAGGACTGGTGGCGACAGAAATCAGTTCTCGGAGGCGCTGCTGCAAAGGTGAGATGAATGATTGTGGAACGTCGGTCACCAAACCATGGCTCGTTTGCGCTTCAGTGGCAGCCTTGGGTACAGCTTTGACCCTAAGCCAATACTCCCAGCCATTATCTGTCGAGCCCGGTACCCTGCTGACGTCGCTCCCAGCTTGTACCATTCGGGTAGTGGCGGAGTCAATAACGGCCACTCCTCCCCATCGGTTGCCGCCGGCTTCATCCTGATCGTCCGGAACACTGGGGATAACCTGGCCAACACGGAACCATGCGACTCCGACCTTCTTAGACACGGCATGATCAGAATAAGACATCTGTCCTAGTCTCGTGGTCAGATCGTCTTCTTGGGCGTTAGCATCGCCGGTAGCTGCGCCTTGAAAAACGGCTCTGCCGAGGCCTTCATCGATGCTAATACCCACAAGGTCCCCGCCCTTCAAAAGTCTTCGACGAGATTCAAAGTATTGTTTGAGGCCAGCGAACAGGGCAGGTTGAAGAACACGGTCCATCGACAGAGGAGTCGAGATCTTCAGCAGCGTGACCTCCTTGGCCAGAGGCGGATTCCGAGCAACGCTGGACTTGACCTGGTGGAGTAGGTTGGGCTTCGCGCCATTCGATGTAGCGAAAGTCATCGGGGAGATGCGTAGATATTTTGGGTTGTCAAGATTGTTCAGAAGCAGTGGTGAAACGAAGACGGAGGTCATGCGCACAGTGGGAAGTTGAGAGACACTTGAGCGCCTGTTTCCCGTTTGGTTGATCGAGTATCGAGGTTTCGTAGATTGTAGGCCCGGCAATCCATAGATCTTGACCGCCCGCCAGTCGCCAGTGTCCTCTTCGCGGTCATTAAAGCTACCAAGCTTGATTGAGGCGAAAGGGTTGTGCTGGGGCTCCTCAGATGCCTCGATCCTCACCCAGTCACCCGAGAAACAGCCTATCTTGGCGAGCGTTCCGATGTCTACGAATATGAAAGACTCCGGATCGTCGTCTTCCCGTGGTCGGGGATGCAAAAGGTCGCCAGGCACCTGACGCAGGAGACCTTCTGTCTTAAACACTTTGCCACCGCTAACTCGACCGGGTCGCATGGTCGCAGAAGTGAAGTTTGATGCGACCGACCCAGGAGTATGAGTGCCGTCCAACCGACGCCCTCCAGCACGGGGCGTAGCAGTAGTCATAGCAGACATCACACCCGACGCTGGCTGAGGAAGCTCCGGAGCGGTTAGCGAAATCATATCCTCCAGAGAATCGTCCGATGTGTCACTCATGTTACCGCCCGAGGCATCAGTTTCCGACTCGTCGGCAGTAATACTACCTTCTACCTCGGTACTGCTCTCGATAGGCTTATCCTCAGCCGCAGAATAGAACTGTTCGTTAGAAGTATCATCGGCTTCATCTTCCGCTACTTGTTTGAGAAGGCCAGTGCCTGTTCGTAGGCTTCTTTGCGCCCGGTGACCGTGAGGCCGCGCATGAACCAGGACCACTTTAGTCGCGGGCATTAGTAGGCCCTGGGAGACCGGTTCGCAAAGCGCAATACGAGCAGGGGGTGATGGAGCATATGTAATGGGGTGCGGTGGTAAGGGGAGCGGCAGGACGTCACCAGTGTGCAGAACCTTCACGACTCCCAGGGCCTCGCGCACAGCAGCTGTAAGCCTTTCTTCATCCTCTGCTGCTGCTGCCTTCTTCGTGTATTTCTTGACTTCAGCGGCTTTCCCGCCCTTGGCCCACCCACCATTGGATGAGGTATTGTTGGAACTGAAGCCTCCTCCAAACTTGGTTTGAACATCATCATGATTCCGGAGAAGGTTCCGCTCTACTGTCACATAGACTGTATCCAGAGGCAAGGGCACAGCATCCAAGACCCGTATCTCAATCGCACGCTGTGACTGAAGGGGATGGCGGGTGGGATCCAATTTGCCTAGTTTCTCCAAGAATGGTTGTAAGGACAGGGCGGAGTCGGGGAAAAGGACGGTGGAGTGCGGAATTGGCGATTGATAAGAGCGATCTTTAGACTGCGGTCGCACGGGAATGATGGTCCAAGAGAGATCCTCGACCGAGGTGCAACCTGGGAACTGCGGTGAGATCGCAAGATAATAGTTCCCCATGTCATCTTGATTGTCCTCTGGAATACGCGTTACCAGTCAAAACACTGCAGATTGCGAAAATAGATCCTATTGAGCGGGGGACGGCTCGGTTTGACTTACTGCTGAAAAGGTCGCCGACCAGGTCATCGGACACAACACCAATGTTCCCACGCAGCTGATGATCCAAAGAAAGACGAGCAGAGATAGGGACCCTATTGCGCATGTGTCGACGCATCACGTTTCGTCGTCGTCGTCGCCTGGGTTGCTCTGAGCTGGGGTCGTGGTGGTCGTAATCCATGATGATGGCGCAGGTGGGTTCAATTGGAGCGGGGGAGCGACCGGGAGAGGGGCGGGAGGGGAAAGAATCGAAGGTCGTGAATTGAAGGATGAGAAGAATCCAGTCACCTCAGCATACTTCAAAGGAGCCACAATTGAGACAAACAGTCCCCTGGTGAGACAGCCCCGAGCTTAGATAGTGGTGCAGCAAGATAATGGCTGGCGGGAAGCTGGAGAAAGTCCGGGGAGGAAGACAACGAGGCCGTCCGAAGCTCGGCACCGCCCGCTCGTTCTGCCCTTTCCCGATGCCGAGGTTCACTGCACGAGGAGGTTTCCTCACTTTCGGGGGATGAACCCTTGCCATATGCCTACGGTGTAGAGTCCTGCGTACAAAATGAGCTTCCGACTTAGCATATTTCATGAATGTGGACCAAATCCTAAGCAAGGGCTGAGATTCACTGTATGTAAGCCAAATTCGGGCATCTAAAATATAAATATATATATAATGCTCCCAGAACCGTCTGGTGAGCCGACCATAAATTGTTTGCAGTACTTGTAGGTCGATGCGACACGACATCGCAGGTCGTGTGGAGAATGGTGCCGCAAAGGATTTGCGAGGGTGCTCTGCTTTGCCATACTGACTGAACCCTATAGTTATAGACCAACGAGCTTGACGACTGATTCCTCTCTGACATGGTCACCTTATCTTCGAGCTATAGCCATCATACTAAGTACGGAGTAGGTACCTCTCCTCGAGCTCATTCGAACTAGCAACCTTCTAAGCATAGCACACCGCCATGATTTGCAGAGCTACAGACCAACCAAGCCAGGGCGGCACTCTGAATCAAATATTTCAAAGGCAACGACCTAAGTAGATATATAAGCGGATTACGGAGTTAAGAATAGTTCGTACACGCGAGACTGAAGGGCCTGATAAGATCTTTTGTTGGTTGCAAGACGAGCGCCAATTGAACCAATGCGTTCGCAGTGAAATGTTGTAGCCTTGACAGCTTGCGCGGCGGACTGATCTCATGCAGGCCGTCGTCACTACAATGAGGCTCATACACGAGAATGACTCCAGGGCTGCAGTCTTGTTTTGCGTAGGTGGCTTCCTGTCATTTGGGGCTCGAGGTACATCTGGTGAGGTGGCATTTGCGGGAATCGCGGTGCTCGAAGGACTTGATTGGTAGAATATTAAACAGTAGGTGAGTCGAATTGACTTCAGGTACGGAATATTCCGTAGTGAAACTATGAACAACGTCCAATTTGGTGGCCTGGATTGCAATAGAGTGCGCTCACTTCTTTCATTGAAACGATTCATTCAGTCCTCAAGTCAACGTGGCCGGGTTGACAGCCCTTAAAACTGCCGGACCTGCAATGATGACACCTCCGACCAGGTGATAAGGCTGACGTGGAGAAACTCGTTACTTGTTTGGTTCAATCGGCCTCAATAACTCAAAATGGGTTGGAAATTTTCTACTATGTAAGTTCCAAACTTTACCCATAACACTCACCTCTTTCATTTTTCACTGGTTGGATGGAAAAGGTCTCGTCCGTACCAGAAATAAAAGATCGAAAATGCAGATAATTTCCTCGCCCTAGGGCGCCGCGCAACGGTCGCTCTCGATGCGTCCCCAGCAGTCCCAGGGGTCTTTGTCTGACTGGGCCGCGCGCTATCAGAGAGCGCCCGAGGGCTAAATTTAATCGGGAAATTAGGAATAAGCAGGATGCCGCTGACAGTGGTTGAGCATAATTTATCATTCCGTCATATGATGAGCACCTGATTGTCTGAAGGAGTTTCGCTGGCAAATCTGTGTTGTTATTATGAGCTTTTTGAATACCCACTGCATTGGTTCCTTTTTCATGAGTACTTAGTAACTTACCGTAGTTATGCAACGGATGACAGGTAGTGGAAAAGAGCCCCCTTGGCAGAAAGAACTGCTGCCCCGTCCACCTCTTACGCTTGCACTAACGCTGCTTGGAGACTTGGCGAGAGAAGCAGAAACGGTAAGGAGAAGAGCCAAAGAGGAAAAAGCCAAAGACAAGATCGCTGGATGGGGTCACTCGAGGGTCCGCAGACTATTTTCGGAAAGGCCGGCTTCCGCGGGAACCCGCTCATGAGAGAACATGAGAGAATATTCTGGGCCCCCTGAATGGCCAACTGGGAAAAGTGCACCCCGGTGGAAATAAACCTAACGTGGACGGGACTAAACCGCCCCGAAACCCCGACCTCAACTGGAATACGTGAAATACAGGTATTGCATTGGTTATATTTCAGAGTCACATGTCATTGCACATAGAAAAAGAGGACGCCTAGACAGTATGAGCCATTACCGAGTATCTCCGGCCGAAACGAGTGCCGTGGCTGTGGAGGAGATCCAAGCCCCCGCTCACAGCCAATCACTTACTGTTAATGGGGAGACTCCAGGCACCTTTCCTCTTCGAGTATGGTCTGGCTCGTCTATCAGGCAGACATCCAAGAAGACGCGGACTGAGACTCAGCCCGGTGGAAACAGCCTCATTCTTACTCTCCGTCTACTCCTTGTACGTACCCCCGTTCCTCGACTTGAGTCGTCTCTCCGTACTTCGTTGACTCTTCCTTTCCACTTCATCTCCGCTATTATTCCTCCCT
The DNA here is from genome assembly GCF_003184695.1 of Aspergillus brunneoviolaceus CBS 621.78. NCBI lineage: Eukaryota > Fungi > Ascomycota > Eurotiomycetes > Eurotiales > Aspergillaceae > Aspergillus > Aspergillus brunneoviolaceus. Next base: position 78,162 of record NW_020290781.1, on the reverse strand, counting down.
CGTCCCCCCTCCAACTGTCAGCCTATCTCTCTCCTAAACTAGACTCGTTACCTGAATATACACATTTACCTGTCACCAACCTCTCTTGTTGTTTTGCTTGTCTTGTTGGTCCCGTTTAGTGAAAGGGGTGGTGCTTGCTTGATCGCATTATCAGCCTGGGGCATTCCATCATCCACCGACCCCCCTCTCCCTCCCCTTTAGGAGACCTCCGTAAAGCTGACATTTCTCGACCACCGCCGGTGCGTGACGGTTTTATTTTTTTTCTTCTTTTATAACCTGGTGGAATGGCTTCAGCAACTAACATCTCTCCAGTAAATAACTTATTGATCTCCGCTTTGGCTCCATACGTCACTGCGGTCGCATCGCAGTTCCGACTCGCAATTCTATCCAGGCATAAACAGTGAGTCTGGATAGTGATGGGGCATGAATGACGTGGTTTAACTCCTAAGAAGTATTTATACCTCACAACAACCCTTATAATTTTCTTCGACCCTTCATTCGTCAACGATAATGTCGACCTCCGACACCATGACGTCCCGACATCCCCGTCGTGGGCGGGTTATCAATGCACTTCCACCGTCTTTACTCGCCTCTTCAGAGACGCCGTCAGCTCCTCGATCCCGTCTTCGTATGAAGAAGGGAGACACCTTCCACTACACTACCACTTCGCCCTCGGACGGCCTACTCCTCAATCTCCCACTTTTGCCTCGCTCTCCGACTTCTCCCGGAGCCCTCGAAGCTATCGCAGCCGGTCAGGAACGCATGTCTAAGATCTTAGGTCGTATCGAAAACGGTTCTTTCCGTACTCGTGGCCGGTTCGATGAGGATGATAAATCTTCTGATTCCGAGGATAGCCTGGAGGCCCATTTTCAGCGGTTGAAGTTGAGCAAGGAGGATCTGGACAAACGATTTGCGAAGAAGAACCGACGGACACATTGCCACGCTTCCGATAGTGGGCTCGGAACTTCGATCAGTAGCCGTCAGTCTACGTCTTCTAAACAAGGTTGGTTGCTATTGTCCATGGTATCTGGCGTTGGGACATATCTGACCAGTCATATAGAGAAAGCTGGCAAATCGGCCTCCAAATCCCAGGCTCTGTCTGCCGTCCTAAGCTCAATGCATCCTGCCGAAAATGAGGCTACACCCAAGCAGAAGCTTAGCCCCGCGTCATGCTTGGAAATTGAGAATCGCATCTTGACACCTCTTCTGGGAATGGAGCCATGCAAGCCCTTCCGTCACGTCGTGGAGGGTGCTCGTCAACAGATGGAAAGCGATAAGTTTAGGACTCTGCGTGATCTTGAGAAGGCGCTGCTCTACGTAGCTGCAGTAAGTCTCCTGTACCTTGGTCCCAGGATCGACGCTTATGCTTATGTCTCTGTACAGGATGTCGAGGCCGAACTCAGCTTCTACTATCAATTCTGCAACTCCACCATCTTGTGTCTGCACGAGACCTACACCACTGTCGACCCTCGTGACTTGTGCATGCCGACCGATCGCCCCTACAGCAACTCTTACTTCCTCGATCTGACCGCTCAAGTCCACCGTTTCAAGGCCATGAGGGATGAGGCTCGTAAGAATAAGAAGGAGATGTGAGTGTGCCTTCCAAATTGAACAAAGTAGCATTTGACTAACCCATTATAGGCCGAGGCTTGTTGTGGAGGGTGGTATGGCCGACACAGGGCGTCCACTTGAGCTTGTGGTCGAGAAGGATGGCGAGATGATATCACTGGAAAGTGGAAAACCCTTCGACGCGCATGCCGTTCCTGTGGTGAAGCGAGCCCTGAGTCTGGGAGCCACTGATGAGGGCGCCAGGCGGTCCATGGCCCGGCGCAAGAAGAACGCCCCTCCCATGAACATCAACACAAAATGCTCCCACTGCGATAAGATATTTCAAAGACCCTGTGATTTAACGTGAGTGTCGATATTATTTGCATGCAGATTGTGATTGCTGACTTCATATCTAGCAAACATGAGAAGACTCATTCACGACCGTTCAAATGCCCGTTCGAAGGATGCAAGTATTACGAGCTTGGCTGGCCCACCGAGAAGGAAAACGAGCGCCATATCAATGATCGCCACTCGGCCACTCCTCGCATGTATGCCTGCACTTTCAATGGTTGCTCGTACAAGTCCAAGCGCGAGAGTAACTGCAAGCAGCACATGGAGAAAGCCCATGGATGGAACTATGTGCGCGCGAAGAACAACGGACGCAACGCCAAGCGCCGTCCCTCACCTGTACAAGCCAGCCCTGGTCAGGAGAGTGTCGCCCAGCTGAGCCCGCAGCAACTGAGTCCCGGCCAAGCTAGCTCCGTTAATCTGGCACCGTCTCAGATGACCCCTCTGCAGATGAGCCCTGACCACATGAGCTCACTTCCAATGATCCCGGACCACCTGGATTCCCTGCAAATGACCCCGGAGCACTACAGCCCGGAGCACTACAGCCCGGAGAACTACAGCCCTGAGCACTACACTCCGGAGCAGTATAGCCCATCTAACCAGATGCACTCTGTGCAATTGAGCCCTGCTCCAATCAGCTCCGGGCAACTTAGTCCGGCGCAAGCGAGCCACACTCAAGCTAGCACTCCCGCATCTGGCCCAATCCAGTCGCCGACCGGGTTTTTGAACAATTATGCGCAAAGCCAGATGTTTCAGCTTCAAGACCCCTTCACTCAGTTGAAGAACGAGGACTGCCTCTTGTACATGGACAATGACTTTGCCAACGACTTTGCCACGTTCAACAACGGAACGTCTGGCTTCTTTGAAGATGCTTCCTTCGGCTACACAGACCCCATGTACCAGCCGGGACCAGTCGATATGAGTGCAATTGAAGCCTTGTGCGACGATCCTTACATGAACAATGTGTTCATGGACACTTTCGGCACTGGGACTGGCACCGATGAGAGCATGTTCCCGACCTTCAGTCAAGGCGGCATGCCTCAATTTTAGATCTCCGCCCTGGGGGTCCTGGTTTGACGTTTTAAAAAGAATGAGTATTTCTGTCTTCTCTCTTACCTATCCACCTCCTTGCCTACGCAAGTGCGGGACATTTCTATCTAGCCTTTCTAGCCTGTTATCTTCGTTCTTTTCTTTCCAGAGTGGTTGTATCATACATCCGAGATTTGTCACGTCTCCGTTTATTCCTTTCTCTCATACTAGTTACGGAAATAGTTGAGATTTGAAATTGCACACTTGGATCCATATCCGTTGATGACTTGGTATGAGCTATGGTGATACTCCGCATACGCAATATAAGTTAACCTCTAAAGACACTGTAGTATAAGCGCAATCTATTCCAGGTCGAGGCATAGGCGTCTCCAGAGGTCCATAAGTGTGCTAATAGGAAGAACATAGAGTGACCCTATCTCGAACCCGATGTCTTTCGAATTAGAGCCATATTTAATAGGCCCCTCAGTTACGATGATCGTTCTCAAAGGAGATGAGCGACAACTCTAGTGGTATCATCGCTAATCAAGGCTCAGAGCCTGGGCCATGAGGCTCCCCCCACTTTCCATCTCCAACCACCATCAACCATGACGATCCCCGAGGAAATAGCCCCAGCCGCCAAAGCACCGCCCAAATGGAAGGTCTGTACAAGGAAACTGAGAACTCTACGGCGCCTCTTCCGATCTTGCAGTATTCCAATCCGCCGCCGGCCTCCAACTAGCGTAACTAACCCCGCACCTTTCCCATTCCTCCGCCTTCCGCGGGAGCTCCGCGACCAGATCTACCGCGAGCTGCTAATCGTCGACGACAACAAAAACAACAACAACAACAACAACAACAAGAACAAGAACAACAACAACAACGAGGACGGCGACAACGGAGGAGCCCTATGGTTCCGCTACAGCCGCCGCCAACAACGCTGGTGGGACGCGACGCCCTACTGCCCGGCGGGCGGGGGGCCGCGCCGCCCTCGACCGCGCCTGACCCTCGGCCTGCTGCGGGTCTGCCAGCGCGTGCGCCAGGAAACGCTGCCGATGGTGTTCGCGCACAACCAAATCTGGCTGGACGCGTCGCCGGCGCGCTGCCTGGCCCTCCTCGCCTCTCTGCCCGGCTCGGTCTCCTGGGGCATCCGCCACCTCCAGCTGTGGCTGGATGTGTACCTGGACTGCGGGACGGCGACGGGGACGCTGCCGCTGCCGCACCAGACGCCCGACGCGCGCCGCGCTCCAGGAGTTGCGGCGCGAGCTGCGGCGGTCGTCCGGGTTTGAGGAGGTGGCGGTGCGATGGGAGCATTGCTTCTTTTTGTGCAGTGGTTGCGAGCAGTTTCCTACCACTAGCTTGGGGATTGTGTTGCAGCGGCAGCGGAGAGAGCGACAGGATGATGATGATGAAGGGGCGCAGGGGGATCTGGTGGTGGGTGCGGCGTTGCCTGACTATCGGCCGGTTTACACCCTGCAGGATATAGTGTTTCCGATGGTTTGTGGACTTGGGGAGCCGCGGCCGCCGCCGTCGCCGGATAATTGTCGTTGAGGTTGATGCTGTGTGGTGCTTGGGGGTTTATAGGTTCAGGGGGAATGGGTGCGGTGCGCCCCTCGTAGAGCATCCTCTGCTACGATAAAAGGACCGAAGGACTCTGTCGGGTGTCCTGAACCTTCTCCCAAACATATTGCCCTACCTATGAAGCTTGCCTTGAGATTTGTATCTGCTTGACATCACGTAGGGGTAAAGCCTAATGACAGTGTTTTAGACCGATGGCAACTAAGTCATTGAGCACTGTATCCACATGAAGAAAACTCGTTAGAAAGGAGTGACACCCCTTCCAGCCTAAGTATACCTAGGGGTATACATGTCAAGCCTCGGAGTCTATCTCACATCCAATTCTTGACTGTACTGTGCTTGCGGCCCCGGTTTTCCTCCGGGTGAGGCCGCCATCTTTGGTAGACAGAAGACCATCAGGAGGGGATGTATAAAACCCATGGCGCAGAAGGGAACATGATGTCCTCTCTTCGGTCTTATTCATACTCTGAGACCGCTGAGCCGGCACCGCATCAGAATGATTGGCCTGCGTCAGCTCCTCCTTCTCGTCGCGGGCAGGCTGCCAGCTAGTAGGTTAGCGGTGGAGCTGGTCCTGGCCATCAGGACCGGGGGCGCGCATGCGGCTGGCCTGGACGCTGGACGCGGGGCGCTGCGGGGCGGCGGGCCCGAGGGGTTTACCGCTGCACCACCGCCCTGCGGGCCTTCCCGCAGCCGCCGGGCCCGGTCTACTAGGTGTGTACATCCTATACTATGTAGTGCCATGCCCCTGACACCATTCACGCCCAAATATTCCTCTGGAATCCTTCATCCAGTCTTGCAGTAATTTGGCAGTTTGTACATTACATTCCACCGATTTCTCCTCTTCTTCCCTTTCTCCACACCCCACCACTATTACTAGCCCGTCATGTAGAACACACCTCATTGTAGACAATCGGAAACTTCTCTCTTCACTTCATTTCTTGCCGCCCTCCAAGCTTTTGGTCAGCTCATCTATTCCCTGACCATTCTTCATGATGCGGTCCTGCGAGTAGCGAAGCCCTGCATCAGCACGAACCACCAAAGAAATCGAGCCAGACTCCGAACCCCCCCCCCCCCCCCCCATCATACCAAGCCACATTTAAAACCCCAGCAACAAAGGAGGAACCGAATAAAAAAAGAAACATACTAACAACCCAACCGGACACCAGCGGGCCAGCAACCGCGCAGCGGCACTATTAGGCCCTTCCAGACCAACCCGGCAGGCAGCGTCTCCGCGAGCACGACATCTTCAACCAGAACCTTAGCGAATTCATCGGGGGAGGACCCATTCCGAGGCCCGGCGCGGCCCGTAGCCCAGTCGGCAATAATGCGGCGGATGGGCGCGTACCACGACGCGGGCGGCAGGAGGACCTCGGGCTCGTTGGCGTGGAAGGCGGTGGCGACGGTGCCGGCCATGACGCAGACGACGCCGACCCCGCAGGGCTGGAGTTCCAGGCGCAGGGTCTCGGACAGCTGGACGAGGGCGGCCTTGGAGGAGGCATACACGCCAATCCAGGGGGTGGGGACGACGGCGCCGACGCTGCTCAGGTTGACGATGCGGCCGCGCGCGGCGACCAGCAGCGGCTGGAACGCCTGGATCAGCTGCAGGGGGCCCCAGACGTTGGCCTCGTAGACCGCCCGCGCCCGCGCGAGGTCCGCCTCCGCCAGCGGCATCGTGTACCCCGTCCCCGCGTTGTTGATGAGCACGTCCAGTCCTCGGTGGTTGCCGCTTGTGCTGGTGTGCTCGGTGACGGAGTGCACGGCGGCGGCGATGGAGGCCGCGTCCGTCACGTCTAGGGCTAACACGTGCACGTTGGCTTGCTCGCGCAGCTCCGCGGGGATCTTGCTGGGCGTGCGCGCCGTCGCGAAGAGCACGTGGCCCTCTTGGGCGAGCTGCTGGGCTAGGGCGGCGCCGATCCCCTGCGCGGAGCAGCCGGTGATCAGGATGGTTTTGGGCGGGCTTGGGGGCATTGTGACCTCGAGGGTGGGCTTAGGGGGAGGGGGGGGGGGGAACTTGGACTGGGGGGGGGGTGGGGGGGGGGGGGGGGGGTGAACTTGGACTTGTGGATGGTGGATGGAGTCAATGGGGTTGGTACCTTGCGGCGAGGGGTTCGTTCATACGGGAGACCATGCTATCACACATGGCAGCAGATTCAATGAGAGCAGGGGGGAGAGATCCAGAAGAAAAAGGTTAATGAAAGTGGAAACAAAGAAGTCAAGTGTTGTGGTCAACCGGGAAGACCAAAGTACGGAGCATGCAATCCCACAGAGTGACACCAGGGTGTGAGGGTGCAAAGCATTGCTTGGGGAGAGTAAGCACTAATTACTAACTACCAAGCCCTAAGCGGGCTACAACTGTACTGTACAGTACGTCCTAGGCACAGTACATAGGATTTGATCGATTAGACACCTGGCAGGGGTTCAATCCATTCATAGACAAGCTAAGACGGGGCCAGAGGCCTGAGTTGGGCCTAGTATTGGTTATCTGGTTATCTAGACACTTGCTTTTGTACTACGAATGATGCCTTTTTGTTGCTTAAGATATTTGCTTATCCTGCATCTGGTGAGCGTCAAAAGTAAGAGGACAGGAACCAAGGACATCAAGATCATCTGGGATGTCGTAATTAACTAATCGTAATCACCACTCAGCCTTGAAAGCTTAGAGAGGTTTTAGGTCCGATACGTTCACCACATGATACATTCACTAAGCTTGCACCTGGCTGATGAATTCCTCCTGCGACTCCATTCACCGACAATGCAGCCGTCCGCCACAATTCCCTGATCAGAGATACTTGCCTTATGCAATATAGTTAGTACTTTCTATTATTCTCTCGCTTGTAGAACCTTTTCAGATTTGATCTTTGTTTACGGCCTGGACTTGTATTCGGACTTTTACTACCTCAACCTTATGTTAGGTGAATTCCTAAATAAAGCTATCTACCCTATCTATATTGCTTTAAGGGCTGTTGTTCCTTCAAAAAAATATAATTCTCTTTTAGGCTAATTCTAAGCCTATGTTATTATCTTTATTAACTACTTTTGTAAATACAGCTGGCTGAAGAAGTAACTTGAAATCTCGCTCCTGAGTCTAACCAACTTAAAATTCTTATACTACTACATCTCTTTTATCTTTTGAGTTTTCAGTATCATATTAACTGACTTGATTTTTCCCCAGTACATCTTTCTTATCGTTTTCTATATTACTACTGGGAACTTCCTCAACGAGACTTAGTCTATATAAGAAGCTTGACTATTTACTTCAAAAGAGGACAACCTGTTTTCTGATCTTCATTCTGTTCTCGATCTTCTTCGAATTCTAGTCTTGAGACATGGCCATCCCTGGCGTCTCGCCTCCCAAGCCATTCCGCGATCTGAAAGATCTAAGCCGGAAAGTCATAGCAGTCCAAGCTCGTCTTCAACAACAGGAAGACCTCAGCTAATACCCCTCCCTCAAGCAAAGTCAACGCTTCACGCTTCCAATACCTTGATCACAACAGAACCCGGCTTGGGAGCAGCCGTGACGCTTACCCCGATTGCCGACATCGAAATCCTTATCATCAAAGTCGTCACGCACGAGCAGGAGGTGAGCCACCGCGAGATCGGGCATATAGTCTCCACGGGGTCAAGCGCAAATGATGTTGTTGCTCGGGGTTTCACGATCCGCGAAGGAAATTCGGATCGAGAGATACTGTGCACCAGGTCACAGGTCGTGACAGGGCCGGCCTAGTCACAGTCCAGATTCGAGATTCTCAACACTGATCAAATGCAAGATACCCCCGGCTCGGTGATTGGCACCGTGCCGCTTATCCTGGAGCTCTCGCGCATTCTAGGAAGGCCCCCAATCGCGCCAGGTCTCGCTCAATCGCGCCAGAGCGAGACCTCGTGCTCTTCTACGGGGTAGCGAGGGTCAGACAGTTCGATTCAATCCTCGGGAGGTGGAGATTTGGGAGGAGAAACAGGTCAAAAGATACGGTTGTTGATGCGATCCAATGGTTTTTCTCCTCTTGTTGATGAGGAGGAGGAGGAGGAGGAGGAGGAGGAGGAAGAAGTGGAAGAGGATGATGGTGCTGATTGCTTTGATCTAGCCCTAGAGCAGAGACTGTGATTAAGAGCTCCACTTCGAATTCGATCAGTTGTTCCATCAGAGCATATCGTGTCTTCCCCTGAACTCAAGATCGGCCACCATGCGGCTGGAGCGCAAGATAAGCTAATATCTTGAAAAACAGTATAATAATGATTCTCAGTGCAAACGCAGGGTGTAAATACATAAATAAACAATACGATGTGATATCCTCGAATTATTGGAGTCCCGCTGCGAGTATTCCGAAACCTGAGTATACCACCGAACTATCATCGATCTCCCTGCACCTTGAAATCAAAGTAGGAAGGCCACCATTCTCATCTCATTTGACCGTGATATAACAGCTGATCCAAGACGTCCAAATGAGTGTATCCCGGGATATGGACAACCAGACTTGTGAGGAGTTCTTTAAGTACTCTACTAGGCCCACCTCCGCTACCGCCGTATCCTCAAGTCATCGACGCGACCTGTGCTTTGCGGCCAGCCTCTCTGCCTCCCGATTGCGCTGTTCTGGCTTGCGGGGACACCGACGGCCCCCTCCACCACCCACTGGATCGTGCCCATCTCCTGGCCGGGATCCCGTTCGGCTACGGCTGCGTCTGGGTCTCCACTGGGCGGCTTCGGTCCCGGCGTTCATGGTTTTGGTCTGCGTGCGGAGTCGATTCCGTGGTTGTTCTATACCTATGGGGCTGGATCCGCAAGCGACGTCCTTGGCTGGAGATGTGTCATGCATACCACCCAGCTGTATTTGCATTACAACTTAGACCTGAGCGGCACTATCATGCTATGGCTGCAGATGAAAGCTTCAGTTGGCGGCACAATGCCTCACATGTAACCAAGTCTATTTGGAACGGGTGAGATCACCACAGGTTGCATCAACCACAAGGCAAGTAGAATGTAGGTGAAATTAAATTCGGCGTAAATGGAAATCTCATGCCGAGATATCAGATATCAGCACAAATAAAGCCAGCAGCAAAGGCAGGAAGGCGAGCATGCAACCATGCGGATCACCACACCAAATGACAAATGAGGCACAACCCACCGTCCTTATTCTCGGCTAGAAGCGCAGTGCTTGTCCAGAGCGCCAAGTTTCTTCCCTCGTATATATCAACCTTTCCATGGAAAACAGTTCATGCAATAAAGCCAAATGTGAGATACGATCGAAAAGAACTTTCCGTAAATGTCCCCGACGCCTCACGCTCCCATTTCTTTGACGATCCACGCCCACGCCACAATACAATGACTTAGACCTTTGAGATGTTTATGGCACGTAGAATATCCTCCAAAGACCAGCCGGGGCCTCCGGGCACAATCTCCGCCCAAACCTCTTCGGGAACCGCATCCTCGGGATCGAGCAGGCTCCAATTCGGGCTTGGCTCGGGCTTGATCCATTTGAAGTCCTCGACCTCACTCCAGCGGTCTTCGTCGTCGGGCCGATCGTGGTTCAATGTCTGTGTGTCGTGGGTGGTTAGACTAGTGCTTACAGCAAGATGAGATGATTTGGAAATACTCACATAGATGCGGGGTATGCGACCGAATCGGATGTTGGTGCAGTCTTCAATGATAGGATTGCTGGACGCACTCAGGTAGACGTCCACATTGGAGCAGTTGTGCATACGGAACTGGCGACAATCCACCACCACGATACTATGCTCCACGTCAGTGATGTGAGCGGGGCCATTGATCTGTCCGCAGACCAGTAGGCTCTCCTTCACGTTCTTCGCGGTGAGACTAGCGTAGGGCTTGCCGTTGACAGTCGGTATTGACATGTCGACCACGCAGTGGCGCAGCGAGGTGATAGATGCGGGTACGTTGGCTGTAGACCCCGAGGATGGCAGCATGATGTGGAGGTTGTGATGGTTATTCACGGACACGGAGGTAATAGCGGTGGCTGCGAAGCCATGGGGCTGCTCCGGCGGCTTGAGTTTATCATCCGCTCCCTCGTCGACCGGGATAGCTGGAATCGATGTGGGGGCAATCTCCGGCCGTTGCAGAAGGTGCAGCCGGTTGTCGGGCTCATTGAGCGGAGTCGACGGATACATCGGGGTTTGAGCGGCGGAGGAGCCCACGGAGGACGAGCCGGGCGAGGCGAATCCGGGGATACTGCGTACCTGCGCAGCCATTTGTGCCGCATCAGAGAGAGAGATGGCCGAGGCATTCTTCTTAGTCTTGAAACTGAACTTGGGGCGCGGTTCCACGGCAGTGCGGGTCTCGACTAGTTTGTCCTGCAGTGCTTTGATAGCCTGTATACCACCGTTGATCAGCCTTGCACTTTCACCCTCGACATAAAGTAACAGCCTACTTCTGCGTATATCCGCTGATCGTAGGTGGGAATGTAGCTAGCCGCATCTTTGACTTCATTGGACAAGCGCGCAATACCGGCCAGACAGTGATCGGTTGCATCCGTCCGCTCTCCCCCTATCAGGGAAGTATCTGCCAACCGATCCATCTGTTCCTGAAGGGCTGCAGCAAGCACACGTGTCAGACTCTTTCCCCTTGCCAAAAGGCCAGTTCGCAGGACATCAATAAAGTTGACTAAGCCATACCGGTGATCTCATGCTGAAAATAGCGGAAAAATCGCTCCTTCAATGGTATCTCGGACTTAAGGATCGTCTGGTTCTCGGCCTGAGAGGGCCGTCGAGAAGTGTCGAAATCAGGCATAGACATGGTGGATACAGAGATACAATCGATGGCAAGGGAAGATGGAAGAAGGGGGAAAAAGGAACAGAGGAAGAACGGAGAAGGGAGACTGAGGGTTGCAGATTGACAGAGGGGGGGGATGCCCGTAGGAGGAATTGGAGACAGAAGAAATGTATTGATGACGTCGACCGATCTTCTGTTTCCCAAGCCGGTTTGGGATATGGGGGTTTAAAGGTCGCTTTTTCAACGCAACTTCGCTGGGGACGAGGATATTTCGCCCAGGCCAACAACAGAGGATAAGAGTCTAAGATCAGGAGAGAAAATCGTCAGTTCCAGAAGGCCCATGCAATGGCAGGCAACTAAGTCAGTCCACCTCGACCGGGGCGCTTTTTCATGGCCGGGGTCGATCAGCCGGCGCGATCCACTAGTGGCAATCTGAGGGGAAAGCTCAGGCTACTCAGGGTAGATGAAATAAAATAGTAACAACCCACCTAGATCCGAATGGGAACATATGCAGCACACGGAAGCTTTGAGTAACTGTCCCGATGTCTTGGTGCAGCTGGAGCACTTAGCTTTCGTTCCAAGTTGTCTTGCTCGTTGTCTGATGAGGAGATGAGGAGAAGCCCAGGTGGTGACGTCGCTTACAATCGGGTCCCGGCGATTAACTTCTCCGCTTTCCCCGCACTATCCCCCTTTGGGGCCATGGTGCCTGGGGCAAAGTCAGGCCACCACCACTCATCTATGAGTAGCAAGGTGCCGGCAATTGGATGCTGTGTATTAGTTATTGTATATTATTTTTCATCACACATAAGTACATACGCTGTCTGCAGCGCTACAGACCAGACACCCAACGCCGACATCATAGAACGTACAGACTCCCTGGACTTAGACCTCACCCTCCGTCAATCTTCTCTTATGTTGATGACAGCTCAGGTAGGTCTGGTCGAGGAATTGAGGGTAGGCCATCGATCTCTGCCACCAGCTCATGGGATAATAATGAATGCCGTCTGCGCTGTGTTTGAAAGTCGGCAACAAGCGGTCTTTCGACTACCAGCCGATCATAGTCGGGTCGCAGGTCATAATCACTGACACTTTCAATGCCCCCCTGCATTCGCACGGTCCTCAGAATCAACTTGCCCGTCTTCACCCAGAATGCCAACATTTCATACTCCTGAGGAAACGCCAGTGCGAGTTGTCCGGGCCGAAATACCGCTGGATTCATCTTGTACGACGCCTTTTTCAACCGCGAGCGATTGAGGCCGCCAGAGGCCTTCGCATCGCATAGATAGATATCGCACATGCCATTCGCGATTATGAAGCGAGAGCCGGATGGTGACTGTGCTGCATGTACGATTCGTGTACTGAACGGATCGTTGGTGATTTTGTTGTCCGTCATGGAAAATGACAAGGGATATTCCTTGCCGAAGAATGCGGTCAAAAATACCGCATGATGAGAGGTATCGTAGTACACGCCAGTCAGATCCCCATCATTCGTCGTCCACTAGTGGATATCAGTAAGCCATGAAGTGTCAGATGTAGGGCTAAACGGGCAGACGCACAGCAGGAAGCTTGAAAGACTTGGAGCTATCAGGGACTATATTCCATTGCTGGAACGTGCAATTCCACACATCGACATAAGCGTAGTGATCACCCAGATGGGTAGCAATCACAAAGTGTTTGCCATCGGCAGAGAATTGAAGCTTCCTTTCGATCACAGCCTCTTGTCGCTGGGCCTCGAAGCCAGACTCTTTAGCACCAGAGAACGAGCCCATCAAGAATCGGTTGCCCAAGTCCGATACGCGGTCCATTCCACTGCCGAGGGAGACTCTCTGGATCGTCCTGGTGCAAATTTCATAAACGCGAACTTGGTCTTTGAGCGTGAAGGCAACATATCTATCGTTACGAGACATGACCATACAACCTATTGGTAGTGATTGGTGATCAGTCTCAATTGTCAAATATGCTTCTGGGATATCACTGTCGTTTTCAAATACAAGGAGCTCGTAATGCTGAGTTCCTGTCAGCACTAGCCCAAGATTCGCGATGCAAGCTACTTACCTGTCCTACTGAAGCGATGACGGCACATCGTTGATCTCCTGCTGCAGCTTGTTGCACGCCCGGAATGTCATACTTGTGACTCTTTGGCTTCTTGCCCTCGCCCTGGCCTAGTTCAAATCGCATGACCCAGTTACTTCCGGCACCCCAGAAGAGCAGACAGCTCCCAGTGGCCGAGAAACAAAACCGGGGCTGACGAGGTAATTGCTGTCCTTTCGAAGAATTCCTCCGGAAAAGTGACGTCCCGCTCGAGAAGGGTATCTTCACATTTTTGAGATCACGGGAAAGAGTCTTGATTGCTTGCTTATCGAATGACTGGTCGGTCCGACTGCGCGATAGGACGGGATTGAAGATTTCTGAAGTCGTGACACTAGGAGTCTTGCCATTTGCTTTCGAAACGGCTGTCACAGGAGGTGTTGGTGAGGTCGGACTTTTCACTATCTCCACCGAGTCAAGGCGGGATGAGTGGCTTGTAGAATGGCTGAGCGAGCTCGAACATGAAGTGGTCGCTCGAGAAGCAGAGTCGGGAAGGGACGGCTGCCCCTCGCCATCCGAGTCCGAGAAGAGATGTAGGGCATCAGAAACCTGTTCGAGAGGCTCTATCATACGAGCATGTTGGATGCGTGCTTTGCCAGGACATAAAGGGCATGTGACATCCATGGTTAGAAAGTCGGGGCTTCCTTGGAATTGCTAACAAAGAATCAGCTTCTATGTCTAACCCTACCTCAATTGTTGCGAGCATAGCATACCTCATAAGCCTTCCGATCATGGCTTCTCAATTGTTCTTCCAACATGGCTCCCGGCACAGGATGCACCGCAGGACAGTTGACGACGTAGACCGCCGTGCTAGGACGGCCTTTTCTGATCGGTGCAGTGGGGTCGAAGTCGGCAGGCGATGAATTTTGCAACCATTGAGTCAAATGCTGTTGATAATCATGCGAAAATGCTTCGAGTTCACCATTGCAATCCCACATCTGCACCCGCCGGTTGATGAGCCAACGAACAAACTGGCCCAGGGCCCGCTCCCATGATTCCCGAATCCCGGCGAGCTGCGACCAAGTATCTCGAATCCTTCGTGTCTGTAGCGGAGGAGTATCATCGGCCGTCTGTGTTAGAATAATGGTGGCGAAAATCTGAAGTGGCGCCGTATTGAATTCATCATCGTAGGCCGCCAGTACCGTTCGAGTCAACTTCTTCTTAACTTCTTGTGCTTGCTTGAAGGCCTCGTCTACTTTCAGCGCTGCGGAACTCGTATATCCTTGCTCTTGGGAAATTCGACGGCGATCTATGTGACACTGAACAAGGGCAGAATCTACTGCCCAGAGGACGTCGAGGAGTAAATTGAATGAAACCAGTTGATCGGCATTGTTTTTCATTAATCCTGTCAGGAGGTCTGTGATGAGGGTCTCCGGCGCTCCCGAAACTGGATACTGTAGACGCCGTGAGCCTTTATTTTGGAATCGGGATAGCAGCCGAATAGGCGCACTTACCAGTCCTGCGGCGAACGACGGCAGGTAGGGTTTTCCACGATCGATTGTAAGAGTTTGAGTCGCTGACAGCTCAGTCGAGCCGATAGAGTCAATTGCTTTGGGGAGAAGATCACTAATAAGAAACCGCTCAACATTTGAAAGGTCCGAGTTCCGCCAAGCAGCTCGCATCGCTTTTTCGAATCGAAACTTCTTATCCGTGTGAATGGGTTCTCCGCGCAGCAGCAGGACTCGAGCACCGGCGAGTAGAGTATGTGCGATGAGATGTCGGTAGCCGACGAGTTCTGGATCGGTAGATCGGTTGCAAGGGAAAAGCTCGAGCTTCACCTTCAGCAGGTACATCAATGTCGAGAAGACGGTCTCTGAAGGCAGAAGGTAAGGAAGGAAGTAGGGGTGGCATTCGTGGACACTCGCCAGGCCCTGAAGGTAGGTTCGTTGCGCATCGAAGATGGTCTTAATCCAGAAAACAGTTCGGGTTAGTGGTTCTATGGAGGCGGATTGGCCGTCCGGCTGAGATACTGCGATGTCTAGCACATGCTCGCCAATAATCTCGCGAAGGATATTTGCTAGATCACGGCGCCCTAGCTGTTCCCACACGGCTGCCACCAGTGGATGTGACATGGAGGAAACAGGGGTGACAGGCCTCGGACATAAGAGCGAGCAAGTCAAGTTGGATTCGAGGGAAACGGGTTCGCAGACGGCTAGGGTAGAAGACGGAGACGAGGCAGAAAATGGGAATGAGGTCCAGAGACGGAGATCAAAGCATCGAGGGGCAAGCTAGTCGGGGGTGCGCCCTGGAGGGCAGAAAAAAATAGCAGAGAAGCCGAGGAGTGTGAGTGAGAATGGAAAGTAAGAAGCACAAGAAACCGACAGACTGAGCGACAGAGTGCAGCAGCCGTTGCCCGCTCTCTGCCAGGTGACCGGGACCGATTAGGACGAATCGCAAGCAGTGCTAGAGCCAAAAAGTGCCTTATGTAGGTGGTGCAGCTCCAATTCGCGGTAGTCAAGTTGAAAGATGGTCTAGTCGGGGGTTCCAGCTTAGAGATATGCGAGGCTGCGTGTCTGTCTTACATGTGGTTTGTCCGTTGCCTTCAGGCCCGCTAATGGCACGGGCTGCAAGCGCCCCAGCCTCACAGGCTGGTGTTGTCGTTAGACGTTAGACGGTCGGTCGAACTAATACAGAAGTGGCAGTAGTCCTTTCCGACAGGAGATCGTAATCATTGTAATCATTGTAACGAACTCAGCATGAAGCTAAAAGAGAGGATCATGGATCAGATGGGCTGGTACGGAGTACCATTTCGAGGACGGAGACGATCATTACTCTCCGGATCCTCGTGGAGGTGATGAGTGGGTGAATGCATGCAGACGAGGACTAGTGGGAAAACCAATTCTCAATCATTCTGCAGGGAGACTTGGTGAAAAGATTGATGCGATGCTCGAGTGGTACTGGTTCTTAATTCGATGAGCTAAGGATGATAAATCAGTTTATTAGATTCAAGGAAACCCTGGACACTTACCAATCTCCAATACCATAACTACGGAATACGGAGTAGGTGTTTGGCAGATTGGTTTCTCAAATTGATATTGGGGGTGTGGCTAAGTAAGTAATGGAAGATGAATAGTGATGAAGCCAGCAGTAAGATTCGTGGATCCGACATTGCGATTGGAAGAAGATACCCTCATAAGTGGGAGAAGAGCAATCAACGATACCTGAGTTAGTACTCCGTGGTTTGTGGATGTGTGGGTGTCAAGAGGGGCTCGTCCCTGTCAGGCCGAGCAGATAAGGACTCGACAAGGGAGTCCGTGCCTGACTGGTTTGTTCCCCATTCCGTGCCAAGTTTGCCAACCCACCATCTACGGAGTACACCCTCAGAAGACTTGAAGTGAATCACGCACTCTTCTTTTACTTTTCCATTTATTTTTTTTCCTACTTGCTGACCCAACCACCAGGATTCCTCGCATTATCGGATTTTCAGGGGTCTGTTCTCGATTAAGGAAGTAGACTTTGGGGTCTTAAGACATGCCTGCTAGGTACAGTACGGAATAATGCCGCCGTGCTTCAACGAAGAAACATGCTGACTCGCCTAGGAAAGAAGAACATCGGTCTACCCCGCCATTTCACTGTTGTTTCTGACTGTCTGACATGTCTATCCTCGGCCATCCGTCCTCATTCAGGCACATCACGCCGTGGATTTCTTTTTTGGACCCCACGGTCCGTTCGGCCGGTCTACAATTAGTGGCCCCTGCACTATCCAATGTCATCCTGCTTACCGACCCGCTCTGGAATCGCCAGAAGTCCTTGTCCTTGGGGTCTGGTTATCCGGTGATAGATGACAGGGTATGGAATGCAACATGCAGCTAGACGGTCCGATGCGCATCCAACACGTTGTTCCACACACTATGGAGTATAAAGTAGGAAGAAGATAGAGCTACAAATCACGGCTCTACTGAACGATAAGGAACTGGAACGGAACAATAGGGTTGACGGCCCCGTTCTAGACCCCAGGACTGCGGCGGACGGATCACTTTCCGCTCGCAAGACCCACGGGAGAGGCCCATTTCCCGGTGGCTTCCGTGCAAACACCACCTGGCAGCCACCTAATCATCCAGCGTGCTAATTGGCAGACGCACAGCATAAAACCTTGGGCAGAAGAGCCTAAGCAGCTATCCATTTCTCATGGCACGATCCAGGCATGTCAGCCTACCAAATCGGCAATTAAACTCTCGATATTTACATCTAGAGACACAAAATGTTCCAAACGATGCGCAACATTGTTCCTCGAAAGGTGAACAACCTGAAATCCTCCGGGATCGTCAAATTTATTTTCGACACAAATCCGGCTTCTAATCATGTCAAAGAGCCACGTTTGCTTGCACCCGACCATCGGGGTGGCTTACCTACATGGACCTATTGATTTCTTCGTTCATCACTCCAATATTTGATCAGCATGTCTCGCACAGTAAGCGGCTTGATGTTGGGGAAGATCTTATTCAATGAGTCCTGGGTCGTAATGCATGATGTGCCATCTGCGGTATACAGTTCGAAGATTGACATGAACCACTGAAAGGCTTTCTTCGGGAAATGCTGATACAGGGCTTGATGTCCAGGCAACTCGGTTATCTCGAACCCCCGGAGTTTTTCTATGCTGTCATAATGAATTTCGAATCGACAGCCTGGCGGTTCGAATTAGAAAAGTCTCTCGGAGAAAGCGAAAACCAGACTCACCACAGATCTCCTCCGCCAGCCTGACGAATTCATGCCAGGTGACAGTATCGCCGATCACACGGCTTTCTTCGGGCCAGTCTTCCATGTCGAGCATGGCGACAACATACCGGGCCAGGTCAAAGGTGTAGGTGAATGTGAGTGGAACTTCACCATCTCCAGGGATTCCTGCTGTCTTGTTTCTCAAATCTACAACGAAGATATTCGGTTTCAGGTATGATTTGAGCGTCGATGGACCGAAGTAGTCAAGAAAGATACCATTGTGGAAGACGGTCCACTGAAGATCTGACTGTCGGAGAATTTCAATTGCTTTGAAATAGTCCGCAAGTTGCGGCAAAAGCTTCACGGCACTAAGATTCATCAGCTTATGTGGCACGAAAAAGTATGCATCCACCCTAGCGGAACATACTCCTGAGGATATGGAATGGCGAAGCCACTGGGCACAAATCGCCGAGTGACTTTGGAATTGATGGCAGCTTGGATGAGGTTTAGTTGCGATATCGCCAGAGAATCTCCCTCCACGGCGAAACAACAGATCACTGTGTCGATTTGATGTGTGTCTAGCACAGCAACCAAACCGTCAACGCTTCCATAATCGACTTGAATGGTCTTGCCACCCTCGCCATCAGACTACTCAGCCTTGTCAGTAACGATGCACCTAGAAAAACCAGACATGTAATGATTACAACCTTGCGGGATAGGATAAGAGCCTCGTGCTCAGAAGAATCATTCAACACCTCCACAATTGTGCGACCAACACCACCATGGCCTCCAGCGATAGCAACACGAACCATTTTATCATCCAATATGCTCAGTAAAGCTCTCGTGAAAGACAAATATCTGCGAGGGATAAGAGCTCGAATTTATAGTGAAGACTTGGTCCGCATAGTCCTCATGTCATGGCCGCTCCACTCTGCGATACGAAAATTGCCTTTTTGGGATTAGGTTCGAAGCGCCTGTTGCAGCGCCGAGACCTAGGCTAGAGTTACCGAGTGACAACGGGGTACTGAGTACGACCATCAAATACGTACGCATTTCAATGCCTGCAGTTCTCGCTTAGACCACCCTCAAAAGCCCAATGGATATCACGCCCGGGCTGAGGAAATTTCGGATCAGTTCCGCACCAAAGAGACAGTCCCAACAGCAAGGCTTGTCTCGAAAGTCTCATACCAAGTCCCGTGGAGGCTGCCAAGCGTGCAAGAGCAGTAGAGTCAAATGCGATGAGATTCGCCCCAGCTGCCGCAGATGCTGCCAACGCCGGACGCTGTGCGTGTATGGTGACCCTCGTGCTGCCCACAGTCAGGCTAGCTTGGAAGATCACGAGCCTGTCTGGTCAGGCTATGTGACAGGCAATCATAGTCATGTCAACAACTGCTTGAATCCCAACGGACCCTGGCTTCCTGGTGGAATATCGCCAACACCCAGATCGATATATCTTCTACGGCATATTGACGGCTGCCTTGATGCAACATTGACGTCTGAAGTTGGAAGGGAGATATTCAAACAGTTTCTGCTGCCCAACTGCGCATCCATCCCAATGCTTCATAGTGCTCTCCTAGCACTTTCGGCTCGACATCTGCAGCATCTGCAGCCTGCAAGCACCGAGTACCAGAAGGCGTGCTGGCTTCATACACAGACAGCAACACGCTTGCTTAGGGAAGAGCTCGCGCAGCATCCGACAGCGTTAAGTAAGCTAGACGCTGTCTATGCCACCGCGCTTCTCCTAAACATGATCTCCTTTGCTTCGCATGAGAGACCGCCATCCAGATCTTGGGTATTTCAGCCCACTGCAGCGGCTAGGGTCAACAACCTCAGCTGGCTGTCCGTACAATGTGGACTAGGCTACTTAGCAAGAATGATGCAACAGAACCCGCAGCAAGGCTTCTGGCGTTTGAAAAATGAAAGACAGAAGCGGCTTGCGTTGGAAGCCCCGCCCGCTACTCGGCGGGATCTGCCTTTGTCTCAGACTCTGCGATGTGCGCTGGAAGATCTATGTGATGTCACTACCAGTAGCCTTCCGGACAACAACCCGTATTATATGCCCTTGAGCGTCATCGCTCCCATGCTGCAGCAAAATGAATCAAATGCCCACGGCACTAACTCATTGCTGTCATTCGGGCCTAAGATATCTGCAGCATACCGGAATCTTCTGCTTGAGCGAGATGAACGGGCGCTGCTGCTCCTGATGTTGTGGTTAAAGCTTCTCTGCCAAGCAGACGTCTGGTGGATCACTGACCGCGCCTATCAAGAGTTTCTGGCTCTCCGACACGTGTTGAGCTGCAGTGCCGATCTCCGAGTACAAAGCATACTCTCCCTTTGCGAACCAAGCCGTGACAGAGTTTCGGTTACGCTTTTCACTTGAACTGATTGAGAGAATCTCAGAGGATCACCATGAAGGGGATGCTCACACCAGTGCAGCAAGTCGCTGGGACTGGTGTGCTTGGCAAATCAATGAGTGAGTGTCCTCAATAAATGCTTGAATACAAATACAATGGCTTCCTTGTACTGAAGATCGGTTGTTTTGATAGAACACAAAGCCCACAGCTCATTACTCCAATGTGACCGTGATCCAAGTGACTCAGCTTCCCTGGAATCAAAAAGCTTCACATGTCTGGTCAGGATTTTGATACAGTACCACCGGGGCTGGGACAAAGATCCTTGTAGATTTTAACTCTACAGCAACCTCAGGCCAACCTCAGCCAACGTCTAATTTTGTGGCCTAAGGCAACAACAGGGTCCCGAGCAGGACTAGCGGATCGCTTGGAGCGGGTCTCAATCAATGGGTTTGCCCCATCTGGTCCTCAATAAAGCTTCAAGCTTCCCCAGCCGTTGTTCAATAGACGGCCAACGCGCAGCGATTGGCCTCACGCTCCCGTTTGGTTCGTCTCTACCTCCTACTACAGTTTCCAGAAACTTCATCATCAGCCTGGGAGCCCAATCCCAGAGGTCACCATCACAGCCAGAGACACAATGACCGCAGCGACCCAAGAAATCGAACAACTTTTGCCGAGGACACATTCGGACTCATGTCGGGCCAAACAATGGATTGGCTAGCGGACCGACAACGTGTCTATTGTCGAAATTTTCGCGGACTAAACTCTTGGTGGTACCAATCAGAGACTCTACACACTTGACCATGCTGAAGGAATGACCGGCCCAGACTCTGGTTGAGGCTTGAGCTTATTCCGCGATTGACAGGGAATAGCTCTCGTCGGACGCCATGCAGAAGGAAGCTTAGTTGTCATCGTCACGTGGAAAATACGGAAGGACAGAAGATATCGGTCATTCACTCGATGACACAAAAGCCATGTGTAGTCCGGGGTTTGAATGAGCCACGTGGGTGCAGTTCTTCGATTGTGTCATGCGTTTTCTATGCTAGATCGCAAGCATGTGGCCGCGTTTTATGCCGATCATCTTGGGTGTTTTGCCCGTGCTGGTCTGGGGGACCGCTACACTCCCTATTCCTGCAGACAGGTACCTCGTAGTAGACCAGCTGCAAGGTATTCCGGATGGGTGGATGCGACAGTCTGGTCCTACTACATATACGCCAACGAGATTCTGGTTGGCGATGCGCAGGTCCAATGTCTCTCAGTTCGAAGAGCAACTGATAGCCCGGTCGACTCCTGGCCATCCTGACTATGGCCGCCATCTGACCAGAGAGGAGCTTCGGGCGTCTATGCGCCCTTCCGACGAGGTTGCTGCCAAAGTCCGTGCATGGCTAGAATGGGAACATGTGCCGGCCGAGTCAATCGAAGATCGGGGCGACTGGCTTGCGTTCACTATTCCCTTATCGCAGGCCGAGTCAATGATGAAGACTCAATTCAGCCACTTCTACCACCCAAGGACACAAACGACAACGGTTCGGACGCTTGCATACTCTGTCCCAGATAATATCCGTCCGTTTGTTCAGCTCATCCAGCCTACAACACGGTTCGGATCTCCTCAAGCTCTTGACAGTCCCGAAACCTTTGTGCCTGTTGCGCTCACTGCAGAAGACCTCGCTGGCAATTGCTCGAGGACAGTTACTCCTGCTTGTCTGCGCCAGCTCTACGGGATCAATGATACCGAGATAACACCCGACCCACGCAATCGGCTGGGTGTCTCCGGCTTCTTGGAGGAATATGCACGGTATGACGATCTGGAGCAATTCCTTGCAGAATATGCCCCAAATCAAGCCGATGCCAATTTCTCCGTGGTCTCCATCAATGGTGGGCGTAATCTCCAGTACTCGCTCAGTCCGTCCAGTGAGGCGGCCCTTGACATCCAATACGCTCTATCGCTGTCCTACCACGCGTCTGCTGTGTACTATACTACTGCCGGGCGTGGGCCGATGGTGCAAGAGTCCGGGATGCTGACCATAGCTGACTCAACAAATGAGCCCTATCTCGAGCAACTGCACTACCTGCTTGACCTACCAGATAAAGATCTCCCTGCGGTTCTTAGCACCTCCTATGGGGAAGAAGAGCCGTTTGTACCCGCAGCATACGCAGAAGCTGTCTGCAACCTCTTCGCGCAGCTGGGGGCCAGAGGAGTATCTGTCATCTTCAGCAGTGGTGACTGGGGGCCCGGCGATGCATGTATGACCCATGATGGTACACGGCGGACTCGGTTCCAGCCCGTCTTTCCGGCGTCGTGTCCGTTTGTCACTTCGGTGGGCGGTACGGAAGGGACGAAGCCCGAGTCTGCCATATCCTTCTCCGGAGGCGGCTTCTCGGATATCTTCGCTCGACCTTCCTATCAGGATGCGGATGTCACGGGCTATTTGCACAGCCTGGGGAACCTGTATGAAGGACTTTACAATCCACAGGGACGCGGCATCCCTGATGTCTCCACCCAGGCCAATAACTTTGTGCTTCGGGATCATGGTGAGTGGATGAAGACTGGGGGCACTAGGTGAGATCTTCCTTTCCTTAGTCACTAGCAGTCACGAACTCGGGATTGACTGGAACTGTAGTGCTGCGGCGCCTGTCTTTGCCGCCATAATCTCTCGACTGAATGCAGCGCGTCTGGAGCAGGGCAAGTCCACACTGGGCTTCCTGAACCCATGGCTATACTCGCTCAAACAGAGGGGATTCACGGATATTGTCGATGGAGGATCGGTTGGATGTGACGAACCCACCGGAGCGCAAGTACCGTATGCCGGATGGAATGCGACTCCAGGCTGGGACCCGGTGACGGGGCTGGGCACACCATACTATGAGACTCTGTTGGAGCTTGCATTGGAAGCTTAGCCACTTTAGTCAATTATTAATCTCTTCAATGTCTAACAAAATCCCTCTTACCGTTGTATTATAGTAACTAAGAGAGGGCTGTCTACCTGCCCTGCCAGGTCCAGTAGATATTTCCCAATCGGGTAAGATGCTCTAAGCACCAACTACACGTGACCCGTATCTCACCGCCCGGGGACAGCTCTTCCCGGCAGTTCCAAGCATCAACGTCAACGTCCATCAGCCCAACCCTCGTCCTACGTATAACACCTCAATCCTAACCTCTCAATTTACCAGTCCTCATCATCACCCTCCACAGCTCAACCACCGACCATCCAACCCTCACGTCCAGCACCCCATCCCGCATCCCTAACCCTCTCCTCCCCCCCTTCAACCCCCCAACGAACCGGCCCAAAACCCCAAACCCCAAAGATGGCCACCGACCTCCGCACCCTCATCACCCAGCTCCACAGCAGCCTGAGCGCGCACAACCTCGAAAAAGCCAGCAGCATCCTCACACAAGCGAAGCGCACGCTCCTCCAACAGAACGCCCTGATCCCCACCCCGACCACACCGCGGGAGCTGCTCCCGCTGGCGCGCGAGATCCTCGAGCTCGGCGCCCTCGCCGCGATCCGCCAGACCGATGCCCCCGGCTTCACGCGCTACTACCAACAACTGCAGCCGTTCTACGATCTGGAGCGCGATTCCCGGGAAAGCAACAGCAGCAGCAGCAGCAGCAACAGCCAACGCAGCAAGATCACAGGCCTGTACCTGCTGCTCCTGCTGAGCATGGGCGACAGCACGAGCTTCCACACGGTGCTGGAGGGCTTGGTCGAGGAGGCCAGCCTGCAGGGCCGGAGCGTCGAGGATGACCCCTTCATCAAGTACCCCGTGGAGCTGGAGCGGAATCTCATGGAAGGGAGCTACGATAAGGTGTGGCGGGAGACGAATTCCGAGCGGGTGCCCGGCGAGGATTTCGGGTTGTTTTCGAGTGTATGTCTCCTCCCTTTTTTTTGGCCGGCATTCTTTCTTTAGGGGAGGTTGAGATTGGTGCAGTGTGCGTGCGCTTGCTAACGTGATTCGTGTGAGGTATATAGGTCCTCGTGGGTACGATCCGCAGCGAAATCGCCGATTGCTCCGAGAAGGCGTACCCGTCGTTGCCGATCTCCAACGCCAAGAACCTGCTCTTCATGGACTCGGAAGGCGCGGTGATCGAGTTCGCCCAGCAGCGGGGGTGGGTGCTGCGCGACGGCCGCATCTATTTCCCCGTCGAGCCCGAGGCGGCCGCCCGCTCGGAGAAGGATATCCTGGTCGCGAGTGGGACGATCATTGAGAATGCGATCGGGTATGCGCGCGAGTTGGAGACGATTGTTTAAGGGCCGTTTTCTCCTGTGGAGTGAGGTGGTGTAACTTAGACAAAGATTCCGGGGGGACGGCTGCATCATTTTAATGAGGATTACTATGCCATTTTTCTTCCCTCTCTCCTGCGGAGGGTAGATGAGTATCTCTTGCAGTATACACCTAAGCATTCACTATATTATGATTTATCTATTTATATCTATCTACACCCGAACCCGCCACAAACAGACCCGCCGATCATAGAAGCTACTCGACAAACAGAGGATCTCCTGCGTTTCCGGCATATCGCTGCTGCGCACAGGTAGCTCATACCCGCCCGCCGGCTTCCACACATCAGACGCATAGTTCATACTCTCATGCTCCGTGAACTCTGCCAGAATCTCCAACTCCCACCCGGACTCCGCGGAGGGGCACCGCACCCGCACCACCCGCGTCCCGCCGTGCATACAGCTCGCCAACACCAGCCCGGTCCATCCCTCGTCTACCTCGTCTCCATCCACAGACTGTGACGTAGACGACGACGACGACAGAAGCTGCAGCCGCCACACGCCCCCGCCCAACCCTATCTCCGCGAGAACCTCCCCGCGTCGAGTGGCGTGGTACACTCGCAGGGACTCGTCGTAGCTCCCCGTGAGAATGATGGGGCTGTCGTCTCGGAGTGGAATGGGCAAGGGGAGGATGGAGGTGACGCCCGCGGTGTGGTGGCGGGCGCGGTCGTGGTGGTCGAGCAGCGCGGCGAGGGGTTGGGGCTGACTGTCGTCCGTCTCTGATGTGGTTGTGGGGTTGGTGTCGTAGCGGCGGGTGTGGAGGGCGCCGAAGTCGTTTCCGGTGAAGATGTAGGGGATTTTCTGCTGCTGCTGGTCGGGAAAGGTCGCGAGCGCGGCGAACCAGACTTCGATGGCCTGCGAGGCTGGGAAGGAATCGAGTTCCGCGATCTGGGGTGGTGAGTCCGGGGTCGGGCCGGGGGTATATTGGAAGATGGTGGTGAGGCTGTCGGAGAAGGTGACGGCGAAGGCGTCGAGGGGGGTGGTGTCAGCATTGGTGCTGGGGGTGGGGGATGGCCAGGTCGAGGGCGTCCAGGCGAGAAAGAGGGCGGGGATGGAGGGGTCTTCGTGGACGGAATGTGTGAGCAGATGGGTTAGGGTGGGTGGTTGATCAGCATTTTGGCCAGGCGTGAGGCGGAAGAAGGCGACAGAGCCTGCGCTTGTTGCGATGGAGAGGAGGGAGGGATCGCGTGGGTGGAAGTGGAGGTCGAAGACTGCGTAGGGAAGAGGAAGTTTGGAGAGCAAAGTGCTGGTTGGGGTTAGTTGCCTCGTTCTTAGGGTGATGCTGGCAGGATATAGAGAAGCTTACAGCTCGTTGGTGGATGGGTTTATGCGCCAGAGCTGCAGAGAGCCAGTCTTGGTCTGTTTGATGTCGGAGTCATTTGCTTCGTCTTTCTGTTCGGACAGCAAGTAGGTACCGATGATGCAGCAGTCGGGGATTGCGGGGCAGAATTGCAGGCAGCTGGGAGGTTGATCGAGAAAGACAGTAGTGTTGGAGGCAGGTTGCTGCAAGGGAGGAGGCGGAGAGTCTGTCATGTTGCAGTGTTGGGGTAGCGCTCAATGGATGAGTGGGGGAGGTTGCAATTGAAGATATTTTGCAGTATAAAAAGATACGGAGACAATCAATTAGTGTGTAACAAGCAGCAAGTGGAACATGGCAAATGGTAAAGAATGGAGTAGCTGTATAGAATGATTGGTTGCATAGGATTGGCTATAGAAGTATAGAATAATGGTGGAATGGAGTCTAAAGGTCTGATCTAGAAGCATACACGAGGATCCTGTGAACTAAATTGGTGTGGGCTGATTGACTGATTGACTGACTGATCGATTGATTGATTAAACTCCCTATCTTGTTCACACCTCATCATCATCCACCCTCTCTCTCCTCTTCTCCTCTCCATAGTCATTGTCAGTATCTGACTCTTACCAAATCGATCTATGACACTCGTTCAATTCCACCACTTCAATTGCAAGAAGTCCTGAACATCTCCGCCCGCATGTCGTCATACTCGCTGTCCTCGAGTACTTCCTCCTCCCCCCGACCTCTCGACCAGTCCCAAGAACAATCACAACAACAAACTCCAACCCAGCAACACCAGCACCACAACAACCACCACCACCAGCAGCAGCGATCCTCCTCCCTCCATCAATCAGCAGCCTCCTACTTCTCCTACCCGGTCACCCACGTCGTCTCAGGCCTGTACCGCCGCTTCACCGACCCTCAATCCACCCAAAACAGCAACAACAACAACAGCAACAAGGACAGCAGCACGATGCGCCGCCCCTGGCACTCCAACACCACGCCCACCGACAGATCATCCACAACCAACACACTCTTCACGCCCGTCCGAACCGCCTCCCCCTTCCAACCCCCGCCACTGACCCCTCTAACCCTAACCGATCCCTCCAGCCACCACCCCGACAACAACCAAGAAGACTACCTGCTCACGCGCTCGCTGGCCGAAGAGATCCGGCTGTTGGTGCCCGCCCGCCTCCAACTGTGCGACACCTGGCGCCTAGCCTACAGCCTGGAACGCGACGGCGCCTCGCTGTCGACCCTGTACGAGAACTGCCGCGCCATCTCCCAGCGCAGCCCGCGGGCGGGCTACGTCCTGATCATCCGCGACGCCTCTCCCTCCCCCTCCACCACCTCATCCTCAACAACAACAACAACAACCTCCACCAAAAATAATGGCAGCACTGGCGCCGTCTTCGGCGCCTACATGACCGACCCCCCGCACCCGGACTCGCACTACTTCGGCACGGGCGAATGTTTCCTCTGGCGCGCCTCGGTGCTACAGCCGCCCTCGACCGCCCAACTCCTACAGTCGATGTCCACGATCAACCACCAAGAAGAAGACGCCGCATTGGCCGTGCTCGAACGCGCCGGGCTCCCGTTACCGCCCAGCGCGGACACCACGCACGCCGGGCGGTCGACCACCCTGCGGAGCCGGAGTCCCTTGCCTCGTACCAGCGGAAACTTGTCGGTTCCTGGGACGGGTTGTACCCCCCAGAACACTGGGCATAGTAGTGGGACGGCGACGCCGGAGCAGATCCGCTTCAAGGCGTTCCCCTACAGCGGCGTCAATGATTATATGATGTTCTGTGAGACGGGGTTTTTGAGTCTTGGTGGGGGGTGAGTTTTATGTCTCCTCTTTCCCCTCCCTGTCTTTATCAAGTTGCGAATGGTTTGGATTGGACGTGCTAACAAACTGGTGGTCTAGGGATGGGCATTACGGGCTCTGGGTGGACTCGAGCTTGGAGAAAGGCGTCAGTGCCGCGTCTCAGACTTTTGGCAATGAGCCGCTCTCGGATGAAGGCGTCAAGTTCGATATCCTTGGGGTAGAGGTTTGGTATGTCGGTTCTTAGGGTCGGGCGCGCAAATGAGGCCCCCGGTTTTGGGTAATCAGGTATATGTGTGTGTCTCCACTCGGTCATTTGTAGATTGATTGCTGCTGGATTATAACAAAGGGGGGGGATCATGATCTGCGGGCAGAATGGTCTATAATAATCTGAACATTGACCCGGCCAGGTGGCATGAATCAGGGAAGGGGGTTTGGTGCGCGCGAGGCAGATGAAATGCCAATCGGGAATTAGTATAGGCAGCGCCCACTACAGTACTGTGGCACTGCTCGAATAATCCATCGTCATCTCATAATTCGTGTACTTTGAATACCACTACATAGAGCTACCTAGGAGAAGTATCATCGTCGCATCATTCGCCATTCCCAATCCCACCGTCAGAGATTTCCATCAAGACATTACGATCCGTGATGTTAAGCAGGAATGTTG
Organism: Aspergillus brunneoviolaceus CBS 621.78; assembly: GCF_003184695.1. Taxonomy (NCBI): domain Eukaryota; kingdom Fungi; phylum Ascomycota; class Eurotiomycetes; order Eurotiales; family Aspergillaceae; genus Aspergillus; species Aspergillus brunneoviolaceus. The sequence continues at coordinate 49,777 of NW_020290781.1, read as the reverse complement.
ACACCAAACGTGTAGAAGGGACAGACTCAAAAAATAAACAACACAGAGGGGTATGCAATGCGATAAATCGAAACAGGAAACCACCAAGTTAGCATCAATACGGCGAGTTGACAATGTCGTCCCGGCCCAGACGACTACCCCATTGCGTACGGCGCCGAGGGGTCATGGGCAAGGGACCAGCGATACTCTCACGCGTCGGCTTCAGCAGACTCTTCTTCGCCACCATGTTGACTTCGTTGGGTAGCGCAACAATGACATTCTTGTCCGAACCGAAGCGGAAATTGTCGGCCATGACTTCCTCACCGTACCGCTTGATGGTGTAAGGGTCCTTGCGGCCAGCGATGACCTTCTTCAAGCTCCAAGTGATGATGAAGGGACCGGTAGCGGTAACGATCGACGTTTCCTGTGAGTCAACACCCGTGTTGAAGCGAGCCTGCGTGAAAGCAATTGGTTTCTTGGTCTCGTGCTGGAATTGGGCGACATGAGCGGGCTGCAGACCCAAACGACGCGGCTGCGGCTTGGAGTCTTTGGCGAAAGAACGCTCAAAGCCTAACTTGCCCTCGTTCTTGCCGTCCTTTTGCAGGGCGTCGATGAGCAGGAGATAAGTGCGGCATGTAGCCAAGACCCAGCGACCGTCGGCGGACACATCGAGACCAATAATAGGCTCACCCAGCGCAGGAATATGAGTCTTAGCATTGATACCAAGTCGGTCAAACATGCGGATATCGCCCTTGTTAGACGCGACGGCAATGTATCCCTTCTCCGTGGTAGCCACAGAGGAGAAGTCGTTCTTGCTGGCGTATTGCTTCAGCTCAGACTCCACCAACTTGTTTCCGGCCACACGGGGATCGACACGGAACAGAGCATTCTTCGAGGCACCAATGAAAGATTGAGCGGATGTCATTTGAGAGAATTTCTAGGCGCAAAGTTAGCGATCATTCATCATTGAATCACAGGTACTGATGTGGGTGTTGACTTACACTCTCCGGGGCAAAGGTGTGCACGGGGATGTCATCATGCACCTTCCACTCGTCCACAATTTTGCCGTACTCCAAGTCCATGCGGTAAAGAGAGTTGGGGTCATCGCTGTTCTGCAAGATCATGTTGGAATCTTCGGCGTGTAGCATGACCTTCTTCGGGCTGAAAAGCTTGCCACTTGGAGTCTCAACCTTGGAGATGTTGGTCGAGAACTCGAGGTTGTTGTTGGGGGTGTGCTTGAACACGCCGATCTTAGAACCACGAACCACGAACGAACGATCGTGCTTGTAACCGACGGCCAGTTGCGAGTTGACATTGCCATCATCTTCACGGGTCACCACATCGTCTTCTTCCTCGTCGGAATCGTAGTGTTCGCTACGCTGACCGTCATCCTGGTCCTCTTCTTCGGACTCCTCTTCCTCCTCGGCCTCAGCCTCGGCTTCGCGCTCCTCAGCGTCCTCCATGGTCAGATCCTGGAAGGCGTCCAAAACATACTCCTTCTCATTCTCCTTGACCTTGGCCCACTTCATTTCGTTCAGCTGTTCCCACAGCGCCTGCATGAGACCCTCTTGGAATCTCTCTTCCGTCTCTTGATCATGGAAGCGCAGGAGCCAAGAGTAGGCTGAACCGTCCTCGCTGTAGGCGTTGAAGATGAAGGACAAATATTCAAAGTTGAAGACAGGGTTGATATCAGCGACGACTGCCTGGCCAAGCCATTCCTTGTCGTCTCCACTAATCTGGAGCCAATATTGCCAGTCACCAACCTCGGAGACTGTCGCGGTGATATTGGCATCTTGCTGTACAAAAGTTCCAGTGGGGAAATCGAAGAGGTGCAGTTCGGCCTTCTCTTGCGCGAGAATCTCCCGGGGCTCAGGTTGCGCAGCCGACGGCGGAGCAACAGTCGATTCGTCTTGAGCAGCAGGCTTGATCAGGCCCTTCGATTTGGAATATTCCACGTCCCTCGCCATGGCAGTTGCTGCGTCGGGGGAATCGATCGAGTGGTCGCGAGACTTGGTGGGCGAAGAGATGGGACTTGCTGACGGGATAGGCTTCTCCTCTTGGAATGAGAACTCTTGCAGCTCTTCCCGAGTAGCCTTCTGCGAGCTTGTTCTATACGTCCGCTCGTACTGGCACTGAAGGGCGGCCAACTCAAAGGTGGAAACCTTGTCCGCCGGCACAGACGCGTCGCAGACAAACTCGAAGAGATCACCTACGTCGCCACTGAGGTCTCTCCAGGCCAGAATCTTGGCACCACCTTCGCGGACCTCAGAACGAAAGTGAAGGGCTTGGTCGAGCAGGAAGACCTTCTCGTCTTTATCCAAGCTGTCACTGCCTTGCTCGTCGTCGTCTTCAGCAAGCTCCTCTTCCCCTTCCTCGTAAGCACGTTGAACGACGAGTTGATATTGAAATTCTTGCCCGGTGCGTCTGATGGAGGCAGCGGCGTCCTTGAAGATGAGCTCTGAGTATCCCTTGGGCGATAGGGGGCGGACAAGGTACAGTTGTCCCTGAGGAATTTCGATGATGGATTCTTTGGAAGTGTCTCCGAAGAGGTACTTGCTCACTGAAAAGAAGAAGGGTAGATGGTTAGCATGTGATGGTGGAGGGATGATGTCAAGAGATGAAGAGGTGACCGGGGAGAGGGAAGGAGGGGTCGATGGTGGTGGGGTCAGGTGAATGAGGAAAGTGAAAGTGTCTGATCCTGAGCCTAGACCAAAAGCTAAATGAGAGGAACTTACCATTGCGGAGCATGAACATGGCTGCAGCTGGCCGGGCGTCGGAGCAACAGCAACAGGTTGTTCGTTCGGGTGATATCAGAGGGAGGGGGGATCCTGTTGCTAGGGGAGCAGGGGTGTTGATCAATCCAGGTGCAAGAGAAGTAGGAAGAGAATAGATCACTGGCGTTGCCGAGAGTGAAGAACTTCGTAGCAGTGGCAGAGAACAGTCAACGGCAGGCTGACTCAAGCCAACTGCAACTTGTGAGTGTGGGATGGCAGGCGATGCCTCGTTGTGAGTGAGGTAGAAAATAAAATGTTTTGATTTCCGCTGTTGTTTTCTGCCGTCATCGAGTGGCAACGGCTGTGGCGTTGATCGATCTGTGGCTCGGGTGGCGGTGCATGCCAATCATGTGAAATTTCATCATCAGTCACAAGTAACTTACAGTACAGTACATACATTACATTCCCATGGTTCTAGCTCCAATCTAATTGCCCTCTTTGGCTTCTACTGCATCGTTTTGTTCCTCCTGCTCCTGCTCTTGTGCAACAGCATTTGCTTCCTGAATAGCCTTAGCCTCTTCTTCGGCATCTTTCTCCCCCTCTCCCTCTTCTTCCTCCTCTGCCTCATCTTCTCCATCCTGCGGCTCCCCCGACTCATTGACCGACTCTTTCAAAGTGCCGCCTTTGCGCTGGGGAATGACCTCCATAAAAGCCTTGCCCCAGTCGCCCACCTCCAACCACTTCAGCATGATCTCCACCACATGGTTCGTAGCCAAGACCTGACGGGAGGCCATCTGGATGTATTCGCCGATCGGCAGCTTGGCCGTCTTGATCCCCCGCTCGACGGCCTGTTTGTAGCAGATCCCCTTGTGGCGGTTCTTATCCACCAGTCCGCCGATGATGTAGGTACTGAACGGCTTCAGCTCCGTCAGGGTATGCGGACTGTCGCTGCTCAAGTAGACAATCTCGCCGTCCTCGGGTTTTGTGTCGGCCTTGTCGGCAAAGACGCCCTCGAACCGGCCGCCGTCCGGCACGACCATCCACTCCTTGGCCTTCTCCGCGGCCTCGACGAAGTCCTCCTCCAGGAAGCGGATCCCCTTCCAGTTCTCGTACGTCTTGGCCAGCACGGTGTCGAACCGCTGCTTCAGCAGCTTGTTGAACGAGGAGACCACCAGGTGCGACCGGAACGGCGCGCGGCTGTTGTCCGAGTACGACCGGGTCAGCTGCGAGCCGAGCGAGATGCGCTCCTTCTCAATCATCAGCTCGTCGAACCCGCAGTCGAGGATCAGCGTCAGGGGCAGCAGGGTGCCCTTCCGGAACCGCGCGGGGGTGCGCTCGTGCTCCTTGCGGAACTCCGCCTCGCGGCCCTCGTCCTTTGCGACCTGGAGCTCCGCCCGCCGGCGCTCCTTGCGGGCCTGGATGCGCTCCTTCCGCTTGACCTTGCGCTGCTCGCGCCCTTCCTCCCACTGTTCCCGGCGACGCTGGCGCTTCATGGCGCGCTTGGACATCGGGGCCGTCTCGTCGCTCGGGTCGCTCGGGGCGCCATTGTGCGCTGTTGTTGTGGTGGTGGTGGCATCATCATCGTTATCGCGGGTTTCGACTGGGGCAGTTGAGGGTTCCGGCACAGGAGCCGACTCCGCCATCGTTGTGTCCTGTTGTGGTAGTGGTGGTTGTTGCGAGTCGTCGTGGTCGAGCTTGACCAACTTTCTGGGACGACCGTCTTCCTCCATTTTCTGGGAAGAAAGAACTCTTCACAATTGAGACAAAGCCCAGCAACAAAAGTCTCTCAAGACAAGCGTCCTCCAAATAGACACTGTAGATATAGTATGTTCTCTCGCCAAACCGGCCCAGCTATCCAAGAAATCCAAACTTCCGCTGTTCATAAACGGAACAATCGACAATGGCTTCAAGAACAATTGATCAATGAAATTCGGACCGCCATGGGGGGAAAGGAATACCCCACCAATAAGAACCCAGCCAGCCCGCATTACCACACCCGCCGCCCGGCACGTGACCATCACACTCTCCCAACCTCAAACCACCAACGGCATCATATCTCCAAATCGAAGCTCGGCCCGGCCGTACGGTACGACTCACCTGAACCCAAACTAATCGTCTACCCCTCTCCCAACCGATCACCATGCCTCAGGACATGCCCCCCGCTGGGGGCTACCACCAGGTGCAATACAAGGTGCGATTGACCCCTCCAAACTTCCCTGGGATATCAGCGCCAACCCCGGACGCAACCGATCGATTGCTATACCATCGATTCAAATCCCCCCTCTATATCCCAGCGCGTGCAACCTCCAATCCCCACGGACTCCAAATCTCCGCCCCCTACACTCCCCAATCTCAGCCCAGCAAGCTAACGCCTCCCTCAATGGAAACAGCGCAACGTCCCCGTCCGCGGCTTCCGTCCCATCGTCTACCTCGCCGGAATGGTCGGGGCCGTCAGCTACGGTCTGTACAAGCAATACTACTCGATGCGTGAGATGCAGTACGTCCAGTCCACCCTCCCTCTCCTTCAGCACCGCAATCCCAACCCCTCGCCAGGCGGAGAGACAGAAACAGAAACAGACAGCTTAGACCAAGAAGAAGCGAAGCGAAGCTAACAACGATCCCAGCGAACTCGGCCGCGAGAAACTCTGGGGCCGCCTGCACATCATCCCCCTCCTCCAGGCCGAGGAAGACCGGGATCAGGTCCGTCGCTACTACGCGGACAAGGCCCGCGAGCAGGAGCTCTTCGGCTCGGAGAATCGGGTGTATAACTCTGACCGGTACGCGTGCGCCCCCAACCCCCTACCTCTCTCTTTTTTTTTTCCCGGTGTCGAATATCATGCTATGGTTCATGCTATGAATATGCTATGGTTAATGCTTCGGAAAACTAATAACGAAATACACCAGCTTCGTCCGCCCTACTTTCGCCTATACCCCTTCGCAGGTTACTGAGTAAACTGAAGTTTTTTGAGAATCAAATACCAAAAAAATTTGAAGACAGTTTTTCTTGCTTCATGGTTTGTATTCGTTGTGTACTGTACTGTACTTTACTTAGGATTGCGAGTGTGGTTTGTTTTTTTAAAGTTTGTTCTCGTTTTTCCAAAGAGGTAGTTTCGACTCGTTGCGTCCTGGGGCGTAGCGGCGACAGAATCCTGAGATTATGAGATGGATCTTGGTTTATGCTCAATTGGGATTATCCGCCTCCACGTGGAGAGGTGAAGCCTTCGTAGCTGGCAGAGTAAAAGGTGGGTTACTGCAGCGTTCATACGAGATAAGTGACATCAAGTTAGCCGTCGTGTCGTGTTCGAGACACTGGCTATCGGCAATTATACTATGTGATCTCAACTCGGCTACTGCTGTTTGCGCTTGCCCGAATTACCTTGGCACTTCTCGCTCCCTGAACCCCAGGTGGCTTCAACAAGCTGTCTATATTCTTAAGTAATAGCTATGCAACCCGATAAAGAGGTAGCTGTAACGGCAGTGGCCGTACACTACCGCCGTACTATACAAAGGGGTAAACCGTGAAGCGGTCTTACCCCAAAAAAATCTATAAACTGTGGGATCCTAACCAAACAAATCCGCCACCCCGGACAGATCCGGTCCGTCGTTGATATCGACTTTCTGATTCTGCTGGCCCTCCATCTCACTCGTCATGTATCTCTCCTGCAGGGCACTCCGCGCTTTCCGGCGGTCCTCGCGCGAACCCAAGATCTTGCCTTGCTCAGCTATGCTGACGCCTCTCAGACTCTCTAGAAGATCCAAGATCAAGGCTCTTTGCTGTCTTGCGGCAGTTGACCTTACCAGCGCGGCCTCTGCATTGGCCACTCGCTGCTCGCTCATGCCAGGAAGGCTCAAAATCACTGCGCGCGGGGTCGGGCTGCTCGAGCCGTAGAGTACCCAGATAGACGCAATGAGCTGAGCAAGATCTTTCTGCATGTCGACAAAATAGGGCTCATGCACAGACGTGATGCAAGCCTTGAGTACCTCGGAAGAGATGAACTCGCGGATGGTGATTGTGGTAGGTGTATTGTTCGGAGGGGCAAAGTCTTGCAGGATGGAGCGAATGACACGGGTGATGATGCTGCAGCAACGGGTATCGCGCATACGAAGGGCATGGGTGCAGAAAAGCATAACTGGCTCAAATATCTCAGGTGAAGAAAGAATAAAATGCCGGATGGAGTCCGAGAGTGCCGGTGCAGGCTGCAGAGCGCTGGGATCTGCTAGCTCGTCATCAGGATCTAGATTATTCTTTAGCATGCTTCTAAATATTCAACGCTCTTTGACTTACCACCACGCTGAGGATCGAGCAGACTGGCTACCATGATCACCGCAGAATACGTCAACTGGCGCAAGATACTCTCGGACTTCATCTCGTCAGTCAGGTCATCAGACTCAGCAAGTCCCTCTTTTCTCTGTTCAATCAGCTCCCATTCTGATGTGACCTTCTTGTCGATGCTGGTAAAGAGGGTGGCCAGCATTGGAGGCAGAAAGTTGCTTCGGAAGCGAACCGGGCAGTCATCAATCAAGCAGCGTGAGATATTGAGAAGAACAGAGAACTGATGAGAGGAAAGGTGGACAGAGTCCTTGAAGAGAGCTTGTGAGAGGGGACCTGGAAGTTCTGCGAATCCATAGAAATTCTCCCGTAGTCGGCTCATGCTGAACAACATTGAGTAGCACGCTTCACGCACAGCTCGAATCTTGCCTCTCACAGATGAGGCGAATCCTTCGACTGAGCCACGAGATGCAGTGATCTTAGCATAAAACTCATCACGACTACCAGTGGAAATCCCGGCTTGCCAAAATCTATCGGTCAATATGCGTTCCACAACCGGCGCCATGTCTGCGGGCAAGCCCTTCCAGTTGCCGGGATTGTGGAACGCGTGAGCATTACTGACTAACTGTAGAAGCGTCGGCAAGATGATAGGAATAAGATCATGCCATACATTGCAAGCAAGCTCATATGCTGGTTCAGACCTTTTGAGCTTATCCGTCGAGACGGCCAGCATCGTCTTGGTACCTCTCAAAGGTAGTTGCTGGAACTTCCTAGTCATTTCTTCCTGAATGAGCTTACCCTCATTGTCCAGAGGAACAGAAGACCAGTCTTCAAGTTTTTGAGCCTGTCTGGACTGCATATATGCTCCGACATTCTGTAGTCCAAGCATAGCACAGAAGCCCTCGAATGTCGAGCTCACAGTTCGGAATTCTTCCTCCTGCCATGCTTGCTTGATCGGCTCCACGAAAGACAGAAGACGAGACTGGCGAAGGTAGGGTTCGACATTATTCGCCCGTTGCATGATGATAAGCAGGATGGAAGTGAGCTCCATGTGAAGCTTATCGTCTACCCGGTTGGCCATGGATATCTCCTTGATCTTGGGTTCCAATATGTCGTAGAACGTAGAGAAGTAGTCTGCGTAGCGCATGGCCAACCGCCGGAGCTCATGACTGGCCAGACCGTGAAGCTCCTTGACTGATTCCGAGTAGACGGGATACTCTGGCTGGTCCGGGAGGCGGGTCATCAAGATGTACTCCAATGCTTTGAGCGCAAAGCTCGGGGTCTTGTCGAGAGCTCTGGCGGAAATATCGACAATGAGCTTGATTACTCTCTGTTTCAAAACCGGATCTTCAAAATTACGCTGCATTAATTTGAAAGCCCACGCCTCCAAGATCTGTTCCAGGTCGCTGCGCTTCTGTTCATCTTGCTGAGGCATCTTTCCATGAGCAGATACCCATTTGTTGTACCCTTTTAGCGTTGCTTCGACAACCGCAAATTGCGTATCGGCCCGCATAAGGGGTATCGAGGTCTTTGAAAATGACTTCACGGCGAAAGGTTCCACGCCGCTGTAAAGGTTGTCTAGGTTTCCGTCAATTCCGGCAAGTATATGAGGTATGGCATCCTGGGGTCGCTTCTGGACGATCGTTTCGATGATGGAGGAACAGTATCGGCGATAGTTCCCGACAAACGCGTGTCTCTCGGGGATTGTGTCAATGTCCTCATTAAGGAACATCACTGTAGGATTGTCGGATTCTGCAGGCAGAGATTCCCAGCGAATGAGGCGCTCAGTACAAATACTCAGCAGCGAAGGGATTAGACCAATAACGAGGTCCGTGTTTCCAATCCTCTCGGAGGCTATCAATTTAGACCACACATGAAGGACAGGGATCGAGATTGTGAGACTTTGATTTTGGATGACAGTAATGGTAAGATGAAAGAAGAAAGGTAGGTCCATGCCCTGTGCGCTTTCTAATGAGAATGCCTTCTCTTCGAGAAATCCAGCGATGTACGAAACCATCTCGGAGAGCTTTTTGCAAATAGTATACTTGGTGTCGTCCACATCGTCTGGTCCCACAACTGACCATTCGTACAGCTTCTGCAGCACACTGAGCGCTTGAGTCTCGTACATGAAGTGTACCAAGGGCTGGAATCCTTCAATCTCAACGTGAGACCTGCTGTACAGTGCATGCAGAGCTTCAACAGCCGCCAAGAGCACAAGCTCGTCATTGCAGGTGAAGGCACTGGCAATGCAGGGGACACAGTTGGACGAGAGTACGGCCTTGGGGATTGCCCATGTCAGCAGGGATTTGAGAGTGGCAAGCGCTTTCAGTGCGGAGTCCCGGGCCTGCTTCGAGTTCTGGATGTTCCCGATACAGTCGTGCAGAAAAGCGCAAATGCGAGACATCCATCCCTCAGGTCCGCAACGCAGCTCAAGATTATCCTTCTTAGGATGGATCTCCTCGAAGACGGCCAGGGACGTACAGATCTCGACCATAGCCCGGTTTAGGTCCGTGCCACGCAAGGATGATACGGTATCTTCACGATAGAAAATGTCCTCCGACAGAGTTTCAAGAATGGATAGTACCAATTCCTTATGCACGAGGCTTGCATTCCAGAATTGAAGAAGCGTTTCGTCCATGGAATTCCAATCCAAGCCCCAGCTCCTCTTGGCGACCTCGGCCCACAGTTGCGGGATCTTGTTGCGAATGTAAGCAGGATCTTCAGGTCGGATCGACTCCGCCAACTTCAGAACGAGGTCCCTGATAGCCGAAATCTGGTCTTGAGCTTCAAAGGAGGTGTGGCGCAAGACATGATCCAACAAACCCAGACCGAAATAGCGGACGAGAGGATTGGTCTGCTCGGGAAGCGCAAGCATATAACCATTGTGCGCTGCCGACTTGCTCTCTTTTTGGGCCTCGACAAAGGTCAAGGCTTCTCTGCGTAGCTCGTTGGTGGAGGACGGGTTGTGGATAAGCTCCAAGGCGCGGATGATGTCGGCCATGCGGCCCTCCGACAGATCACCTTCGGCGGCCATGGTTGATGTGGGAAAACAACTCCTTCGCTGCTCTTGAAATAAAGACAATAAAGAAAAAGCTATGATTACCTTGACAATTGCTGAAGTGACACTTGCAATGTTCTCATTATCTTTTAGATCCCTGCAAAACCTCCTGCTGGTTCGTTTGGGAATTCCCAGACTTCCGTGGTGGAAGCGGAATTGGCTTGAGCAAACTTTTTGACAACTGGAGGGGGAAATTAGTTAAGGGGAGGTAATAATAGATTCCTGCCCGCCGGGACTTTCAGCCACGAAGTCAGCGATGCTGTTTGGCGCAAGTGGGCAACACTGAGTAATCGCTGAACACACGGCAACCGCCGTTTAGGGGAGGGGGTGGGAGGGCAGTTGCGGCTCAGTAAGGGAGATTCCCTGCGAGGCGCCGATGTTGTTCTGCCTAACGAGAAGTGGAGTGCTTATAGATGGTGTTTTGGTGTTTTGTTTCTTTGATTTTTTTTCCCTTCTTCTGTTCTTGATATATGATTTGGGACGAATAAATAGACAGTAGTAGTGACAAAGATTCAAAGAGAGACAAATACGGAGTGAGGAAGTGGGTACTGTATTAACCACCACACTTGAAGCTTAAAGAAGAGATTTGGAGGGAAGATTGGAAAGTACGGGAAGAGCGAAAGAGAGAGGATCAACAGCAACAGCAACAGTGAGTGAATCGATACGGCGGCAGCGGCAGATAATCAACGCCCGCCTTACCAGGAGAATTTTCCACGCGCTCCCGCTCCAATCACCACATCGGTTCATCCATTTCCCCCGCCAGTCCTCCTCACCGCTTCCTGGAGGGTTTCTTATCGATAAGCAAGCACCAGTACACCCAGCCTGACTTCTGTTTACCCCCCCACACACCACAGAACATCATCTTCTATCTCAAATGCCACTCACGGGTGCATGACTATTCAACTTATGATTGCTGAATTCATATTCGAGTAATTATACTATCATGACTTACTCGATCCAAGATCTCAGAAAACAAATGTGACAACAACAACCACAAAATGCGCTCGCATGTCAAAGAAGACAGAAACACAGAACCCACGCCAGCTAAGGGCACTCACATCACGCTGCATCCGCTGCTCTGGCATTGCTCTAGGTAGGACAGTTCATCACTCGACGATGTGGCAGACTCGCCGGGCTTACGTTTGACCCCCTGGATCTTGATGTCGTGAGCCCCCGCCGCATGCCACCAACGCAACCGTTGTACCTTGACTGAGTTGACCTCATCCGAATCAATGGTCCATTCTCCGCTACTGACAGAGACAACAGTGTGCCCTCCAGGGAAATGGAACTCGGGAAGGTAGATCTCAGTCGCAGTCTCCTCGCTTAGTGACCTTTCACTTCCAATCAGCGACAGCGTGAATGTGCAGTTCTTAAGGTCGAACGTGTATTTCGAAACTAGGCCGCTGGTGAAGATCGGACTCGGTCGGATGAAGGCCTCTGCCGCACGGAACCCAAGTTTGTCCTCGTTTGACTGACTGAACTCCGAAGTGATAGAGGGAGCTGACAGGGCACTCTTCAGATTGTCAGGCCCTATCGACTGGTGCTGAATACTACCCTGACTTTCGGAGTATGCTGGTGAGTGAGGGTCGGTCTCTACCCGAGAGTCAGTTTCCAAGTCGGAGTACTTCCCGCTGGGAAGCTCGAAATCATCGACCGAGTAGATCGATAGGTCCTCTCCGTTCCAGTTGTCGCCCCATTCGTGATTGTTCTGCAACGGTGTCAGTCTCAATTCACTTCACTCAACGTAGTAGTTTCACTGCTCGCTTACCGTGGTCGTATAAAGCCACAATGTGAAACCATTCGCCGTACTGCCCTCCAGTGCAAAATGATTGGCGTCCATAGCGCTGACCTGACTACTATAATCACCCGTCTTGTAGGCATTTTTGTCGTCCATGTCATAAGGAATGCCGATCTCTGTAAAAACCATGGGGTGGGAGCCCATGTATTTCAAGCTCTCGTCCCTTAGAAACTTCAACTGATCACGCAAGCAATTGCGAATCGCCGACTCTCCGATCTTGATGGCAAAGGCAGGTGTGAGGTACTTGCCACGAAGTACCCCAATTACATCCACATTGTATAATCGATTCCTAGAGTGGTCATGGTCAAAAAACGAAACGCGCGGAGAGACACGGCCAATTCACTTACCAGTGCTTCGTCAACAAAGTAAGACCATCATAGTAGTGAGCTGCATGCACCATGTTAGGGTCATCGTCCGCGGTTCCCTCTAGGTCGGGCGGAACCTCCATGACAGGAGGTTGACAAAACATGATTGCATCCGGCCACACGCTCCGCAGAGCATCTCTATAAGCCCGGTAATGTTCCATAAAATATGTATTGGTGAAGACGTCGTAGTTTAGTGGTTCACCTGTTCGAGGATGCTTGGCGAAATAGTCCTTCCGCAGTAACTGGTCCGATGACGGATCCCATACACCATGCTGAGCCCATAGACATTCTCCCAGCTTCCAATTCGAGTCTCTCTTCCAACCATATTTCTCGTCGTCGTAGTCTTCTGGCAACCAAGCGATTTCGCCCTCTGGGTCCACCAGTTCTCTGCCGGTCTGATGAGGGCCAAAGCCGCCAAAAGCCCAGGTCGTCTCCTCACATGCGCGTCCCGACCCGGTGAGCATAGCCTGGAAAGCAGTAGGCGATGTGCCCAGTTGGAGTTGCTGTTCAGGTGGGATCACAGAGATATCTTGGAATCCAATCAGACCTCTGTGAGGTTCATTCATGCTCTCCCATCCAATGACCACTTCGCTTTCGATATCCCCAGCCTCATGAATCTTTTCAGCAAAGTACTTGCATGCCGCAATGAAGTGGCCCTGCAGATAGTCCTGGATGTTCATGCCATCTATGATGGCCTTGGGGGCAAAGTCCCGACCCGCCCAAAATAATGTAAACATGGTCTGGCAGACCAGACGTGTGTAGTTGGTACTCCATATCATTTTCGGAAATTCGGCCGGGTTGTCGTACGTGTTCTGCACCAGGGCTGCTTCGGTCTTCTTGAACGATCGAGGGTTGAATCCTGCCGCATATAGAGTCCAGGCGGGAGCACCAGATCCTCCTGATAATCTGCACCACTTCACATTGTTAGTCGGAATGATGATAGTAATCCGGCGAGTCACGGAAACCTACCACATCCTGATGTGGATCGAGGAAGACAAAAAACTTGTACTGTTTTGCGATACGAAGGACTTCGATGGTGAATGCAATCCATTCGTCGTCATATCTCCAGGGCCCTTCATGCTCTATCGCCTCCCATGTGAAGATGTATCTTATTGTATTGTAGCCCCACTTGCGTAGTCTGGCAAAATGGGTGTGTGCATCGTCAAGAGAAAAGGGTCGGCCGACGAAGGAGACATTGTCCGCATCGAAGAAGCTATCGGAGACATAGGAAGGAGTGTCCGGATTCTTGGGGAATTTCGACTCGCCGGCGACGTTGATCCCTCTCAGGGTTATTTCCCGATTGTTTGCATCTTTAAATGTTTGACCGTCTATTCGAAGTCGATAATGGCCCATTTTCTCTCAGTCTCAACGCACGATACCACAGCCAATGATGGAAGTAGATGAACGGGTGTTCGCGGATGTGCGAGCAGGGCAGAACAATGCTGGAGAACGTCAAGACAATGTGACTTAGGCTGATGACTGGTTTCCAATCCCACTCGGCGGCAGCACTTCAAATAGTTCAATCGCTAAGAGACAAACATCAGTCATTGCAAACTGACTGGACCAAGTGAGGTGTCGATCGTATCCGCGCTAACCTTGCAGGAACAGCTGGTTGATGGCGGCGACGCCAGTCACAAAGCCAACGGTACAACGGTAACAGACTTGGCGCCGGGGGGTCAAGTGAATTAAAGAAGTTATCTAAGTCCCAGGGAAACAAACAAGCGTCAAGTTGGTATCGACAATTTCCTCTTCTATGGGTTGACTGACATGTGTTAACAGGCAACAGCGAAGACAACTCCTGTAATTGACTATTGAGTTACTACTTCAAGCTCCGAGACCGAGAGCGATAACGAGCGATCCGGCGGAACCTCTGACGTACCTTTTCCCACTTGGGTTTCCCCACACAGCCCGCCCGGCCTTTTCTCAATTACGAAGTAACTTGCTCCAAATCCGCCAGCATTCCCCTCAACCAAGCACCAAGCTACCTAGGAATCCGGCCAGGCCATGCAGCGATTGCCTTAAGATGGCAAGTAAAGCGGCTCTCAAGGCAGTGCGCACGGCGCTGGACTCGAAGGATTTCGAGCTTGCAGCTGAGAAAGCCAAGGAAATTGTCCAGAGAGACCCTCAAATTTACCATGCGTGCGTATCACTTCATCCCCTCAACCCCTCACCCTCTGAGACTTTTACCCCCTCAGTCCCCCCAATTGCGCGTGTCTAATTTGAACTGCCCACTAGCAATGTCTTTCTGGGTCTCGCGCTCGACAAGCTCAACAAGAACGGTGAAGCCGAAGCGGCCTACCTTTCAGCTATTCGTGTGAAGGACAACGACAAAACAGCCTGGCAGGGCCTCATCAACCTGTACGAGAAACAAGGCGCGCATAAGCTCGATCAATATCGTGAGGCAGTCATCAAACTTGGCTTACTGTTTGCTGAAGTGTACGTGTCTAAATCCGCTCTACGCTTATTTAAATGATCTGTCTGGCTGGCTGCTGACTGATCTCAGCGATGACAAGCATCGTTGTCAGGATCTCCTAGACAAGTATGTCGGCTTCGCGAAGAAAAATGGTTCTCGATCGCAATACAAGAAAGCTCTTGAGCTGCACCTCCCATCGTCGCCGCTTTACGAATATCTTCAAGGCAGGATCCCGCATCCGTCCCATACCTACCTCCGTCTGATTGAGATAACGGAGTCGGAGGAGAAAGAATATATAAATCGTGAGATCGGGGAAAGACGCACTCGTCTCGGCGCAAAGATCGATCAGGTCACACTGGAGGTCAAGAGGGAAGCTTTCAAGCGCAGCGAGTTGGAGCAGCTCTATCGCGGGATCGTGGACTGGTCTCATGACGACCAGGTTCGACGCACTTATGAGGAGAAGTATTTGCAGCGCGCCTATGACTTCCTGACAGTTCTGCCAGCAAATGAGAAGGATGCCAAGCGAGTGGAGGTGCTGCAGGCTGCTCGTGACATGGTCATCATCAAGCATCCTTTCGAACTGGCCTGGAAGATTGTGCTGGAGTGGCATGATATCCAAGAATTCCACGAATGGGATCGCAACTTCCTCGATGACTTCATTGAGTTCTTTCCCGAAGATGGACTGTCCAAGGTCCTTAAGGGTTTCCTTGCCAGTGATATCTCTCCTTTCCCCAAAGAGACGAAGGAGCCAGAAGAACCTAAGCAAAGGAGAGACTCCAAAGCGGAGGAACCTGAATCCGACGAGAACAATGACGAGGTGAATGAGTTGGCTGCTCAAGATCATCTTCTCCTGATGGTGGAAGGTCTTGAGACTTCGTCAACCTCGATCGTCGCACATCGGATCGTAGGAGAACTCTATTTGACACTTGAAGAGTACGAGAGTGCCGCGGACATCTGTCGTAAAGGTCTCCGTAATGTTCACGACGTGGTCAAGCGGGCGGGGCTCGATCTCACAAACAGCACCGATGCAATTAACATCATACTTGCAAATTCACTCATCTACCACCAGTCCCCTCGCTACCATCCTGAGGCTAAGGGCATCTTCGAAGTGATCTTGAAGCGGAAGCCGACTTCGACGAGCTGTCTGCTTGGAATCGGTCTTATCCTTGAGGTTGATGAGGACTATCCAGAAGCTGTGAACTTTCTGGAGCGTGCGCTGGCGCGGGACCCATCGAACATCAAAGTTCGAGGGGAGCTGTCCTGGTGTCGGGCGCTCAACGGCGACCTCGAAACCGGTCTTGAGGGTCTTCAGGAGGTGCTCTCAGAGCTTCGCGAGGCACAACCGGAAAATAGAGATTTCAAGGCTGAAATCCTCTACAGGGTAGGCTACTGTCAGTGGGAGATTGATCCAGCACCAGCTGCACGCAAGGATCGTAACGGCGCCTACGCTAGTTTCCTTGCTTCGATTCAGACCAACATGAACTTCGCGCCCGCCTATACCAGCCTTGGACTGTACTATGCAGACTACAAGAAAGACAAGACTCGAGCCAAGAGATGCTTCCACAAAGCCTTTGAATTGTCCCCGTCTGAGATCGAAGCTGCGGAGAGGTTGGCACGCACATTCGCTAGCCAGCGGGACTGGGACCTCGTCGAAGCCGTAGCCCAGCGCGTGGTGGATTCTGGCAAAGCCAAACCAGCTCCGGGCTCTAAGCGCAAGGGCTACAGTTGGCCATACGCAGCTTTGGGTACTGTCCAAATCAACAAACAACAATACCCGAAGAGCATTGTGTCGTTTCAGGCAGCGCTGAGAATAAAGCCTGATGATTACCATTCATGGGTCGGTCTGGGCGAGAGCTACCACCACTCCGGAAGGTATATTGCTGCGACCAAAGCTTTTGAGCACGCACAAGCCTTGGAGGAGACGCTTTCGAGCACCGACAAGGAACAGATCTGGTTTGCGAGATACATGCTTGCAAATGTCAAGCGGGAGCTTGCCGATTATGACGATGCTATCGCGAGGTACGAGGATGTGCTGAAAGTCAGGCCAACGGAGATTGGCGTCTTGATCGACTTGCTTCAGACGCTTACCGAAAGCTCTTGGAAGAGTCTGGAATTGGGACGGTACAATGACTGCGTTGAGCTTGCGCGACGAGCGATTTCGACCGCACAGTCACTTGCCATGGAAAGAGTCGATGTATTCAACCTCTGGAAGGGCATTGGAGACGCATGCAGTCTATTCTCTTACGTGAAATCCAAGGCAGACAGGCTGCCGATCGATGAATTGCAGAGCCTGCTCACAGCCCAACTGGAGCCAACAGCCTTGGACATCATGACTGACGTGGACGAAGTGGGCGCGGAAATCCTCGTTTCACTAACCTCTGAAGACGATAGCACCAGCCCGGCGAACAAATGTCTCTATGCCGCCATTCTAGCCTACAAACGTGCCATCCAGGTCTCACTCCGGGATACCCATGCTCAGGCTGTTGCCTGGTATAACCTCGGCTGGGCCGAATACAGAGCTTACAGAAGCCTGCAGCTCAGCTCAGCCTCCGAGAATAAGAAGCAGACTCGCAAATTCGTCAAGACGGCCATGCGTTGCTTCAAGCGAGCCATCGAACTGGAAGCCGGCAACTCGGAATTCTGGAATGCACTTGGTGTAGCGACTACAAGCATGAGTCCCAAGGTTGCCCAGCATTCATTCGTGCGAAGCCTCCATCTCAACGATCGCAGTGCCCAGGTTTGGACAAATCTAGGAACCCTATATCTCCTTCATAATGACATTCAGCTGGCAAATGAGGCCTTTACCCGGGCACAGTCTACCGATCCAGACTATGCACCGGCTTGGGTTGGCCAAGGCTTGCTTGCTCTTTTGTTCGGTGACTCGCGGGAAGCAAGAGGCTTGTTTGAGCACGCCTTCGACATTTCCAATTCATCGTCACGGTTGCCCAAGAAACAATACACAATGACCTTGTTCGACCATCTCATGTCCGATTCTTCCATTTCTAACGAAATCTCGCAACTCATCCAGCCCTTCTTCGCCCTTCACCAGCTTTCCAGCCAGGAGCCTTCTGACTTGCCATTCGTCCATCTCTCTTCCCTTCTAGCGGAACGAATTGGTGAGTTTGCAGATGCCGAAACGAGCTTGCGAACTGTTTGTGCGGGAGTGGAGGCCGAATACGAAGTCTCAGAGTCAGCGGCATCCCTCTCTCGATATGCGCAGGCCAACGCTGATATTGCCCGTATTCTTCTTGCCCGTCATGAGTACGAGGAAGCCGCCGAAAAGGCGGAAACAGCACTTATGCTCTCTGGCGAAGAGGACGCAGAGAAGTTCGATCCTGAGACGAACAAAAAGCTGCGTCTGTCAGCGCACTTGACCGCTGGGCTGGCACACTACTACTTGAAGTCCATGGACAATGCCATTGATATGTTCCGTGATGCGCTTGGAGAGGCGGACAATGCTCCAGAGGTGGTGTGCCTCTTGGCGCAGGTGCTGTGGGCCAAGGGCGGGGAGGAGGAAAGAGCCGTCGCTCGCCAGCAGCTGTTCGACTGCGTTGAAGAGAATCCTGACCACATCGGCGCCGTCACCCTTCTCGGAGCCATTGCGCTACTGGATGAAGATAGAGACGCGGTTGAGGCCGTCGAATCTGACCTCCGCAGCATGATCACTCGCGATGACATAGAGATCCATGAGCGCGGCAAGCTCATCAAGCTTCTCACTGCGGTGTCTACCCTGGGATACGGAGATAACTCGGATGTTCCTGAGGATACTCGACGGATTGGAGAAGCCACTGCAGCAGTGATGAGATCGCCTGCCGAACCGCAAGGCTGGGTGGAATTGTCATCGGCTACGCAGGAGCTGTACCCAGCTGAGATGGCCGTCAAGAGAGCTTTGCGAAGCATCCCTCCCCGCAGCAACTTGGAAGCCGTTGATCTTGCTGCTGCATACGCACAGACCGGGAAGGCGAGCGACGCAATGAGGGCGATTATGGTGGCACCATGGCAGCAATCGGGGTGGGAAGAGCTGAATCATGCAGTCTCGACGATCGAATAGTCGCTACCTTTGCACCACTTTCCAGATGTGAGATAGAGGAAGATCTACTTAAAGAGCTATTAGATAGAAACGAGTCACGAAAAGAGAAGGGGGGGCATACCACAAATGCAAATATTCCTCTCCGTCAGCAGTATCAACCTGACGACTGATCCTCACCTTGCATCTCCGTAATCCTCGCCAACAACCTAGCCTTTCTCCCCTCTTTCCACGCCTGATCCATACTCTCGATCTTCCCTCCCAGGAGCGTAATGCAGTCCGGCGTGAGCAATATCATCCCGCGCGCCACCGTCGCATTCCGTATGACCATCTTCGCCCCAATCGCCAGCTTAGCCACAGATATGCCCTGAACGCGCTTCAATTCAATCGCCACCGCTCTCGTCCCCGCCGCGTCCTGTACGATCAATCGATGCGGTCCATGACTTTTCTTCTCGGACGACGCAGTAGCACCAGCAGTATTTCCGCTGCCGGCCCCTTCCTCATCATCACCCTCCTCGCCGCCACCACCACCAACATTAACGGCCCTCACAATCTCCCGTCCGCGGATCGCCTCCCCACGCTCGACGCGCTCGATCGCCTCGACCTGACTCCACAGACTCGTGCCGATGTCCTCGATATCCAACACCTGGACGGGGACGGGGCCCGGGAGCCGTCGTTCCTGCACGGAGAGATCGAAGATGTCGCCCGGCAGCAGGGCGGAGGGGTGATCGGTTTGGAGGGAGTCGCGGAAGTCCGAGGCCAGGATGCGGAAGAGCGCGGTTTGTGTCAGGGCGGAGATGGGAACGTTGCGTTGCAGGGCTGCTGTCATGGAGGAGACGAAGCTGTTGAGCCAGGTTGGGGAGACGGGGAGGGCTTTGGTGGTGTGGAGGTGGGCTGAGATTTGGGATTGTGGGGTGGTCATGGTTCTGACGAGAAGATTGGTTGGGTGTTTGGAGTGAGGTGAACGCGAAGCTGGGTTTGTGGTTGGGAGGAAGAGGGGTTAGGTGGGAGAGGTTGGGAGCATGATTTTGAAGTTGTTGTGATTGTTGCGTTGCTGTGAGGGGAAAGGAGCGGGAAATTTGGAGAAATTGTTTGGCTTTGTTTCAACGTTGGTTGCGGCTGCGGTTGCGGTTGCGGAGCGGAATCCGGGGTGGGGAAGAACGTCGAGTCCCCTAAACTACCTCCAGCTTCCCTACACCTCCTTGACAATCAACTTACATTCATCGAGACGTGAATTACACCCTTTTCTGGTATAGTCATATTCGTGTTTTACACTCTTCTATTGCCTTTCTACTTCTCGCATAGGTAGCAACAAACAATCCAGCCCACCTCCCCCTTCACACCACAACCACCACCATGTCGACACTCTCCTCCCCCCGTCCGTCAATTGCTTCATCGCGCGCCCACTCTCCCACCCCGACCTCCTCCCACCGTCCCTCTTTGGACACATTGAACACCAATCTCGGATACAACGGCGGAGGAGGAGGGCTCAGCGCCTCCTCGACCCCCTCCACCGCGCGAGCAGTCTCCCCGTCTCTCCACCCGCGCCGCAACCGCGCCGCCCTCCGCGACTACTACAACCTCCGGCCGAGCGATGCTGCCGGCACTGGCGGCGCCGGACGCCGATCCCGCAGCATCCCCCGCCCGAGCGAGGACCCTTCCGTCAATCACAACAACCACCCATCATCATCCGTCGTGGCCACGGGGACGGAACTCGACAGCCCGGACTTCGACCCCCAGCGCTACGTCAACCAGCTCCTGGCCACCTCGTCGCTGTCCACGGTGCTGAAGGCCGAGAACACGCTGGTCGGGGACATCCGCACGCTGGACAGCGAGCGCAAGGCGCTCGTGTACGACAACTACTCCAAGCTGATCCGCGCGGTCGAGACGATCGGCAAGATGCGGCGCAGTATGGATGAGCGCGGGGCGCCGTTGACCATGACCAAGACCCTGGGGCCGGCGATTGCGTTCGTCGCGGAGACGGCCGGCGGTCTGATTCAGGAGGGCGAGGAGCAGCAGCGCCGGATCCGGGAGGCGAAGGCGGCGACGGTGGGGGCGGAGCGGAGGAAGGCGGAGAGGCTGACGGTGCAGTGGGTGCTGGGCGCGCCGGAGAGGTTGGAGAAGCTGGTGGCTGAGGGGAAGGCGGAAGAGGCGGAGAAGGATTGGGAGGAGGTGAGGAAGTTGCTGGGGAAGTGGGAAGGGGTTAAGGGGGTTGCGGAGGTTCGGGAGGCTTGTGAGAAGGTCATGGATCGAGGGGATGAGTCGTCTTGAGGTGAGGCACTGGTGGTAATTTCACGCAGAGCGGCAAACAAGCGTGGGGATCAATTCCGCTGTGCTTGGTTATGACATGGGGCTTGTTGGGGTTGGAAGAACGTGTTACCCTCCAGGCTTGCTTGGTATGGCAATGATGATAAGGAAGGCCTCAAGTCGGGCGCTGACTTGTCTATCCCCTTCGTCAATCAGTGCTCATACAAAGCTCCGGGATCGGCATATCGAGCCTGCTAGGTTCTTCTTGAGCCTCAAGTCACGGCGAGTACGCTGAAATGGCCGATATGTACACATTCTTGAATCAACAATCCAAATATCCAGCAGCTCGCTCACCACTCACCCCGCAACACGTCTCGACTCGAAAACCGACTCGCCTTCAATCCCCACGGATTGTTCCCCATGATCTCCAGATGGGTGAACGCATCACACTTATAGTATATGGGCTTCTCATTGGACTTGACAAGCTCCAACTCTACCATTCTCCTCAGCACCCGAGCCACGTCCTCGCGGTCCTCATGATCGTGGGTATAGATTGCGATCAGTCGCGCCCTCCCCTGCCCATCATCCGTTGCTACCTTGGCTCCGAATCCCAGCTCTCCGCGCACGGTCGCCTCGGCCACCACTGTCCAATACTCATCGACCCGATCCGCCGTGATAAACAGCATCCACTTCCCGGACACGACGCCCGTCTGCCTCGCCAGCACGAACAGCTCGCTCTCCAACTCCTGCCGCCGACGGTGCAGCGCCCGCGTTGCCGCCTGCTTCGAACCCGCCGGGGCCCTGTCCCGCTGCACCTGCAACGCGGCCCTGTCATTCTCGAACCGATGCAGTGCCCTCGTCCCCTCCGCCACGAGCCTCGCGATATCCGCCTGCTGCGGTCTTTTGGACTGCTGAGGTGCTGCGACATAGATCCACGGCCCGACCGCATCAGCGGGGGTACTGGATGGTGTCAGCCCCGTAGCTGCTACGCTCGAGGCTGTGCGTCTCACGCGGCTGCGCTCCGAGGAGGCAGAGACATCCGTCATGATCGTGTCGCCGTCCGCCTCGTCTTTCTTTAATTCAGTCGTGCGCTTCAGAGCGTCGGGTGGTGGAAAGCTGTAACACCGAGGCGGCGCAGCGCCATCGTCCCCATCTTCCGTCTTAATACTAGTACCGCAGTCCATCTCGGCTGCGTTCTCGCTTGCTTGTGTTTCTTCGTGTGCCTTCCGCCTCGCGCTCAACGCCCTCCGGCGAATAGTGTTCAGCGAGTACGGATGGATCCTGTTCCAGTAGTAGCCGGTATCGTAACTCGTAACCAGATGTTCTAACCGCTTGACCTCTTCGTCGTCGTCGTCATCATCGCCTACCTTCAATAATCAGTATTGTCCACCCATCAACGCCGAATGGTATTAAACTAGGAAGTAAATGGAAATCCTAGGTATAATGCAACACCCACCATAAAAGCTCGACTCATCCGAAAGATCATCGACCGATAGATCCCAAGTCATGGGTTCAAAACTTAACTCACGTGAAGTCCTTCTGGTTGGATGAGGGTAACCGTGGCTGTGGCTGCGGTTGGGGCTGTGGAACTCTAGCCGCGGAAGTACGCGCGGGGTGGTTTGGGTGGTGGTGGTGGTGTTTGGGTCGAGGGGACGGGGATGATGGTTCAAGTTAGGATCAAGAGCGATGCCGGGGTTGGAGTCTACAGTCTTAGGTAGGATTTAAAGTGGGACGGAGGGAGGGGGGGAGGAGGACATGACGCAATTACTTTTTATTCATCTATGTGTTTCTGGGATGTGTGTTTGTTGGTTTGGTGGTGGGTTTACTGTCAGTGGTTGGGGCTGTGTTGAAGGAGTGATGTATACATTTTGGGTGGGAGAGGGGGTTCTTTGTTTGCTACGCTACTGTACGCTGTGCTTTGTGTAGTGGAGGGGGATGGAGGTGTTTGAGGATGGGTGTTTTGTGTGACATGTGGGGTATAATTGGGGGTTTTATTGTGCTGGGTCGAGGAGTAGGTGTTCAGTTTAGCAAGTTGTTATTCCTGTTTGCGCCGATATATACTTAGGTTGAGGGTAACGTCGGGTAGCTGCAGGCAGGACGGGAAGTCGATGACATTTCCTACTATGTGTATTTTCTTGGATGAAGAACTTGTTTTAAAAAAAGATATAAGGACCACAAGACAGAGCCCACATGTAAGTCCTTTGAATGCAGAAGATGAAGAAAATAAATCAGGATGAAGCTTGTGGTCTTTTCTCTAAATCTGACCTTCTAGATACAATCACCCGGCCTTGAAAACCAAAGGATCATCCTTCAAGAAAAACTCACGGGATGAGGTTAGACATACAGGCCACTGATATGCACGACAAGAAAGAAGATATCATCAACCATACAGGATGAGTCCGTGTCTTACGATGATATCTTCACCCTGAAAACCAGTGCCTGATTGTCAAGGTCATATCCCGACTCATCCGCATACTTGAACCGACCGAAGTTCATGCGACCTGGTTCAACTCATTAGCCATTGACTCGTCCAGCTCTCCGGGGGACTTTACCATTCTGTGTAATAAAGTCATTGTCACTCAAACTAAACAGAAAGTACTCCCTCTCGCGGGCGGACGCCTTCTTCTGCCCCGGCTCCACGGGCACCAGCGCCAGGCTCTCCCACTTTTCATTCAACAGGAAGCGATCCTGCGGGCCACCGTTATGCAACCCAAACTTGGCCAGCTGGCTCTCGACATTATAGTCCAAGAAGGGACAGTACTCCGCCGGGGTAATCCCGGTGTCCAAGACCCCCTTGGCCGAGGCGATGGACCCATTAACCCCGTCAACTCCCCGCCACCGTTTCAGATCGGTGGTGTTACTCGTGATGCGCACGACGTCCGCATGCCGATAAACAGACAACGACTCGTCCTGGCCGTGACCGAACCCGGAGTCGCGCGCCAGGACCAAGAATGCCTTGTCGTCTGGATCCCCCGCGGCGGCGACGGCCGGAAGCAGGTGTATCTCAGACTGCGCGGCCACCACGTCGTGACCCTTGGTGTAATCGTAGTACGTGGGTAACATGACCACATACTCGTGCTCTTGGACCGGGATCTCCGCGGAGATGTCGTACTGCAGGAGACGCGCGGGACGACGGTACTTCTTACTGGTGCCGCCCTCCTGGTCCAGAGCGGATTGGATCATCGTGTAGAGGGTCTTCCCGTCCGGGGAGATGGTCAAGGCCTCGAAGCCTTGGTTGTTCGCGCGGCCAGTTGCAGGGTCTTCGGGGATGGGGGTGTCGTTCGGGTCGTAGATGGGGGGGCTGTCGGCGCTGAAGCTGATGAAATGGTTGCGGTGCGGGATGTAGGCTGCTGGGGGCTCGATGGCTGTCTTCATCCGGCCGGTCTGGCGGTCAAACCGGTAGACGTAGGGCCCGTATTCGTCGGAGATCCAGAAGCTGTCCGGGGTGAGGACGAGGCCTTCCGCGTCCAGGGAGACGCGGTGACCGCCGTGGCCACTGTTGGAGTCGTCGTCGAAGCCATTGCCGGTGTAGATCGCGGCCGGTAGCGGTGGGAATCCTGGATAGTTGAGGGTGTCGTTGAAATCGGCCGAGGCGTCGAGTCCGGTTAGTGGCTTGCCGGTGGGATCGGTGAGCAGGAGGGAGTCGAGGTAAGTTAGCTGTAGGTTGGGTCTGGATGGACGATTGGCGGAGTTGTTGTTGCTGGTTAGATGGAGGGTGACGTTGAGTGTATGGACGCGGGCTTGGTAGTTGAGAGTGCCGTTCGTATTCCTGCATTTATTCTCAGCACACGAGGCCAGGAGAGAGAGAAATACAACAATACAGGAGGCAATCATACCAGCCACGATCGGGGATGCAGTAAAGCAGTCCGGTATAAGTTTCAGGCCCAATGCGCCGCCAGGAGTCCAAGTCAAAGGCGGCCGAGCTGCCAAAGCCACCTAAAGTGTCGCCATACTTGTCTGTGGCGTTGGAAGGAATGTAGCCATAGCCAGCCAGGCCGGAATAGGTGTAAGTATGACTGCCGCAGCTGGTCCGGTTCACAACGTCATTGTTGGCTGCAGCAGCAGTCCAGTATAGAACTGGGAGAGTGTACAACCAGGAGGAGTCGCGTCGCATGGGGGGTAGTTTTCAAATTGTAGGTGTAATGAGGAAAATGAAGTTAATTGGAGACCTTGAAAAGAGCCGGTGAAGTAACAGGACTTATTCTTATTCATAAAGCACTTTCGATGGCGGATAGAAATGGCTCCGAGGACCGGAAAGCTACTACTACTAGTAACTAGCAAGGATCAAGGAAGGATCCAACAGAAGGAAGACAACGTGGGCGCATCCAGGCCTGCAATTCGTTCTAAACCTGTGGAGGACCACGGCCGAATAGGCCATAGCCAAGGAAACAAGTAATTGCATTGCATTCGCATTATTTTTAGTTGACTGCAGCGGTGATCTTCACACTGACTTCATCTCATCTTCGTCAGCGTCATCGTCCTCATCTTCTATCATGCCGCGTCGTTGTTGGCCTGCCATGTCCTACAAGATACTTTTTGGTCATCGCAGCTACCCAAGCTCATTACGGACTCTCCCAGGTTGTCGGAACGGCAGGATAGTTCTTCGCATCGAGACCAAGATCCTCATAGATTGTATCGTCTCCTGTTTGATATTAGTTGCATGTCTCGAATCAGGCAGTCTGAAAGATCCTGAGGGAGCACTCACCCCGCAGAGATTCCACCCGCTCCTCGTTTTCCTGCTCTAGGTGCTCGAGCTCTTCTCCAGGCTGCACCTCATCAGCTTTCTTGCCATCCTCCTCTGCAGTTGCAGCCTTTCCAAGCTCGTCCACAGCTTCCCCAACCACAAGGAACTGTGCGTTGGGATAATCGATGAATTCAGGCTCCAGCGGCCTCCAGCGGTAGTCGCCGAATTTAGCAAGCACACTGTCATCATCAGTCAGCAAATGCACGTGGACCACGGTAAGGAATGCCATAATTGGGGCGGGGGTAAGACCTGTCGGGATACTCGGGATCTTTAGGAAGTTGAGCGTAGGATGGCCCAGGGTGTTTTGGGTTCTTCGACTGCACAACCCAGCTGCCCCGTGCCCGGAGGCCAAAGTCTTCCTGAAGTGATCCAATCTGATCAGGAATTGTGAGAACGTAAGCCAGATGAGAGGTTCGTTTGGTAGATGTAATTGCGTAGACGCCTTCTGCATACGGACGGGCATCAGGAACGGTACGCTCGCCTTGGGTGGTGGTGTCATATTGCCCTCCAGCAATGAAGCTTTCCTGCAGTGCTTTCATGGATTGCCCAGCCTTTTCGACGAATCCCATAACTCGATCACGACCAGAGGTCGGGAATCTTTTCTTTGGAAGAGCCATCAAACGACATTTGGCACCAGTGTCAACCGGGCCCTGCTTTGCGTCCAAGGTAGCTCCCAAGGGAGTTGGTCGCAGAACCACAAAAGTGCGCGCAACATCATCGACACCCTGAGGATCAGTCACATTGACTCGGGACCGGTAGAAAAAGTAAATAATACCCTTTTCAAGGATGTTTGACGGAACCTTTTCCTCCCTCTCCTGCGAGGTTTCGACGCCAGCTTCGTTGCCCTTGGCGGGAGCCAAATTGAGTTCTTTGGTTTCTGTTTGAATGTCTTCGGGTTTGTTCTCATCATCCAGCTCCATTTTATCTTCGGGCTTGTCATCGGCCTTGTCTTCTTTCGCTGTGTCTGGCTGCTCAGTCTCAGGCTTCACCTCTGACTGTTCTTCTGCTTTTTCTTCTGTCTTTGTCTCTGACTCGGTCTCTGGCTTGTCCTCTGGCTTGTCCTCTGGCTTGTCCTCTGGCTTGTCCTCTGGCTTCTCGCCAGGTTTCTCTGGTCCTCCCTTGAGCTCACCCTCTGGCTTAGCTGCAGGCTTATTGCTCGGCTCTTCGGGCTTCGCTTCTGGCTTTCCGGCCTGCTCAGAATGACCTACATAGAGTCAGACAACATACGCGGTGGTTATGCGGACTTACTCTACCTTTAGGTGGTTGCGCATCAATTCCGGTCGTGGGCTGCTTGGCTTCGTCCGGCTCTTTGTCGGCCTCTTTTTTGCTACGCTTAGACTCCGCTCCCTTGTCAGCACTGCCCTTGCGCTTTGCGCCAGCAGTACCTCGGCTTTTAACATCAGGAGCCGCCGCAATGGCTTCCTTTGCCTTCTGGGCGGCCTGGCGAGTCGATGTTCGGGTTGCCATATTTACTATGCGCGCTGGGGCTTGTTAAGCAAGTTCGTAGGCCAATTGAGGAAGGGAATTGGTTCGATGGGTGGTGATAACGA
Organism: Aspergillus brunneoviolaceus CBS 621.78; assembly: GCF_003184695.1. Classification (NCBI taxonomy): domain Eukaryota; kingdom Fungi; phylum Ascomycota; class Eurotiomycetes; order Eurotiales; family Aspergillaceae; genus Aspergillus; species Aspergillus brunneoviolaceus. Next base: position 22,612 of record NW_020290781.1, on the reverse strand, counting down.
CAGGATAATGGTAGAAGGTGATCTGTTAGCCGTAAGCCGACAAAGAGAGCAGTATAAGTGACGGCGATGAGAAGTTGGTGACGTCATCGAATAACCCAGCCTTTTCCGGCCTAGCGTGGCCGCACTACGTCACGTGTCACATGCTGCGAGTCGCCAGAGCCAGCAATAAGCTATGAAGCTCGGGGGGAGCCCACCTGGCAGATGCTCATGTAACGCTCACTCAGTCAATGTCCATTTGATCTGGCGTGGTGGACGCATAAGGGTAGAAACTACTGGGATCCGCCGAAGAAGATCGAGAGTCGTAACTGCCCGATGACCCGGTTTCACTGGCCCCCCCGTGCCAAAACACATCGGAGAATAACCCCAGATGGTTCCTTGAACGCTGGCTTCGCCTACGTTGCTTTATGGGACGACCGTTGCATCCTCCCTCTTGAGTATTGGAAGAGTTGCTGGTTGAGTGTGATCGAGCTGGACGAGTCGGGGCGGTAGGTGCACTCGACGGCTTTCGCTTCATGCCCCGTTTAGCGGCGAAGCTTGAGCGGCGGCTTGTAGGGTCCGAATCGCAATAAAGACCCTCCATCGAGTCCGCCAAATCATCTTGCTTGGGTCCTGAACTTTCCCGGAGAAGTAACGCCGACCTCGGTCTCGCACCTGCCTCCTTCCAGGTGTCGGCAGGCTCATCCTCGGGTTCTTCGATCGCATATGGCAATATCACATTCGTTTCATCTTTGTTATGGGTGTTGACTGACGGAGACTCGTGCACAGCAGGTTGCCAGGAGCCCGAAGCGGGACCGGGAATATCTTGAGTGAAGCATGTTGGTTCATCCCGAAGCGGAGAGGGAGGAGGGACTGTGCCATCCTCAGCTTTGATCATGGTGCTCTAGCTGGTGTCGCTAAAATTCGTCAAGTATAAAAAGTGCTGTCTTTATAGAGTGTAAATGCTGCTTTAGAAAGCGTTTTGAAAATCGGCATGCGCATGAAAAGACATCATGTGTACGATATCGCCGTTTAATCGCCGTTGTACTTGCAGTATTTTCATCTGTTGATTTGAGAACCGGGGCAAGAAAAACCAAAAACCGTTGCAAGAAGAATAGGGCAGACAGAGCTCCAAACAGACCCAGTCGGAGAGAAGCGTAATGGGGCTGGCTGGGGAAGACGTTGTGTTCGGTTGCATTATGGGGGTCCCACCGCTCCGACAACGGCATGAAAGCAACAAGACCATGATATCACATTCTGTTGAAGCTCACTACTGATCCAGAATCGATGAACGGAGGAAAAAACAATACTTAGTTAGTGTCAGGCGAAGTGCAAGCATGCGCATGAGCATGAGCATTAGCATGTTAGCTCAGGCTCAGTTAGTTGTTGGTTGAAGGCGATTGATTCATTTCCCCTGGCAGCTGCTCACCGCCCGGGGCCCATCATTGGCCCTCGGGGCTCGCTTATTGGCTGCCGACACAATAAGTCCACGTTTACCGCCATCCATCCATCCATCGAGACGGACCACGGCTGGAGTCCAGAGTCCAGACACTCCTCCCATTGCTCTATTCAACTAACCCCCCTCACAACTACACTCCTCCTCTTCCTCCCGAAGTAGTGGATGTGGTGGTCATTCTTTTGATCTTCCTTTTATTTCTCGTGTGCGGAGCTTGCTTCTCTATGGTGCGGCTCCGGCCAACCCTCCTCCAAGATGCAGTCCTCCCCAAACATGCTCACTAAGGTCCGCCCGTCCCCCTCCATGTCCCCATTGTCCCCTCACTCTCCCCCTTATCGCAACGGAGCTGGTCTCTGTCTACTCAAAGACCTGGAACTGACAAAACCTTCAATGCTTTAGTTTGAGTCCAAATCCTCTCGCGCTAAGGGAATTGCCTTCCACCCTAAGCGGTTCGTCGTCATCTGTCGTTTGTACAACGCGTCGCAAACGCTGACCCCCGGCACAGGCCATGGATTCTAGTCTCCCTTCACTCCTCCACCATTCAATTATGGGATTACCGCATGGGAACCCTGATTGACCGCTTCGAAGAACACGATGGTCCCGTTCGTGGCATTGACTTCCACCCGACACAGCCCATGTTTGTCTCCGGAGGTGATGACTACAAGATCAAGGTCTGGAACTACCAGACTCGCCGGTGCATGTTCACCCTGAACGGCCACTTGGACTACGTGCGGACGGTCTTCTTCCATCATGAATTGCCCTGGATTCTCTCCGCCTCGGACGATCAAACCATTAGAATCTGGAACTGGCAGAACCGGTCCCTAAGTATGTTGGACTCTGACCACCTGTCCGGAGGGAGGCTGACGTTTAGCCTGTAGTCTGTACCATGACCGGCCACAACCACTACGTTATGTGTGCACAGTTCCACCCTACCGAGGATTTGATCGCCTCCGCCTCGTTGGATCAATCGGTTCGCATTTGGGACATTTCCGGCTTGCGCAAGAAGCACTCGGCCCCGACGACTATCTCCTTCGAAGATCAGATGGCCCGGGCCAACCCCGGTCAAGCAGACATGTTCGGAAACACAGACGCCGTGGTGAAGTTCGTCCTAGAGGGCCACGATCGAGGAGTCAACTGGGTCTCCTTCCACCCTACTCTTCCCTTGATCGTCTCCGCCGGTGACGACCGTCTCATCAAGCTCTGGAGAATGAGTGGTACGTGGGACATGACAATATAGGTGTTCAATGGTGGTAATAGCTGACATGACTTCTGTAGACACGAAAGCTTGGGAAGTTGACACCTGCCGTGGGCATTTCCAGAACGCTTCTGCCTGTTTGTTCCATCCGCACCAGGACCTAATCCTCTCTGTCGGCGAAGATAAGACCATCAGATGTTGGGATTTGAACAAGAGAACGTCCGTCCAATCGTTCAAGCGCGACCTGGACCGTTTCTGGGTCATTGCTGCCCATCCCGAGATCAATCTATTTGCTGCCGGCCATGATACCGGTGTGATGGTTTTCAAGTTGGAAAGAGAGCGACCTGCCTCAGCGGTCTACCAGAACCAGCTCTTCTATATCACCAAAGAGAAGCATGTCAAGTCATATGACTTCGGCAAGAACGTGGAGTCTCCTCCTATGCTCTCACTGCGCAAATTGGGATCCCCTTGGGTGCCTCCTCGTACCCTCTCATACAACCCTGCCGAGCGTGCCATCCTGGTCACGTCCCCGACTGATGGTGGCGTGTACGAACTGATTCACCTCCCAAGGGATGCTACCGGTGCTGTGGAGCCTACCGATGTCAAGCGTGGTCAGGGCACGTCTGCTGTCTTCGTTGCGCGCAACCGCTTCGCCGTCTTTAGCCAAGGCAACCAACAGGTAGACATCAAGGATCTCAGCAATGCGACTACAAAATCGATCAAGCCTCCAGTCGGAACCACAGACATTTACTTCGGTGGAACTGGCTGTCTACTCTTCATCACTCCTACTTCGGTCGTTCTCTTCGACATTCAGCAGAAGAAGCAATTGGCGGAGCTCGCTGTGAGCGGCGTCAAGTATGTTGTCTGGTCCAACGACGGGCTCTATGCCGCTTTGCTCAGCAAGCATAACGTCACTATTGTGACCAAGACCTTGGAGCAGGTGAGCAGTTTGCACGAGACGATCCGTATCAAGAGCGCAGCCTGGGATGACGCTGGCGTCCTTCTCTACTCTACCTTAAACCATGTCAAGTATTCTCTCCTGAACGGGTACGCTATTTCGAAGTTCTTGAAGATAATACGGTTTGATAGCTAACATGAATCAGTGACAACGGCATCATTCGCACTCTCGACCAGACTGTCTACCTTGTCAAGGTCAAGGGCAGAAGCGTCTACTGCTTGGACCGCAGCGCTAAGCCCCGCGTCTTGGACATTGACCCTACTGAGTACAGATTCAAGCTTGCACTGGTGAAGAGGAACTACGATGAGATGTTGCAGATCATTAAGACATCGAGCCTGGTCGGTCAAAGCATCATTTCCTACCTGCAGAAGAAGGGCTACCCCGAGATCGCGCTGCAATTTGTGCAGGATCCCCAGACCCGTTTCGAGCTTGCCATTGAGTGCGGCAACCTGGATGTAGCTATTGAGATGGCTCGCGAGTTGGACCGCCCCAATCTGTGGACCAGACTTGGGGCCGAAGCTCTGGCTCACGGTAACCATCAGACAGTTGAGATGGCCTACCAAAAGCAGAGAAACTTTGACAAGCTGTCTTTCTTGTACCTGTCGACTGGTGACCAGGAGAAGCTGTCCCGCATGGCTAAGATTGCGGAGCACCGAGGCGACTTCACGTCGCGTTTCCAGAACGCAATCTACCGTGGTGACGTCGAGGACAGGATTCAGATGTTCAAGGAAGTCGATCTTTGTAAGTCCTGTTCCATGTCTAAGTTGGGTTTGGTTTCTAATCTAGTATAGATCCGCTCGCGTACCTTACTGCCAAGTCCCACGGGCTGACAGAGGAGGCCGAGTCAATCCTCGAGGCCTGCGGCCTCACGGAGGATCAGATCACTCTTTCCACGATTGAGGAGCCCCTGCGTGTGCCTCAACCCATCGTTCCCACCTTCAAGGCTAATTGGCCAGTCAAGGCTGCTGCTCATTCATCATTCGAAAAGGCTCTGCTTGGAGAGGTGGGTGAGGTCGATGATGAGGTCGCTGCCATCGAGTTTGAGCCCGAGGAAGAAGGTGAGGTTGCTGCCGCGCGTGATACCTTCGAGGACGAAGAGGAGGATGTCGCCGGATGGGACATGGGAGACGAGATCAATGTCGAAGAGGATGCCGAATTCGTCGATGTCGAAGGTGCAGAGGCTGGTGCTGGTGGCGCGGAAGCCGACCTTTGGGCTCGCAACTCCCCTCTTGCAGCGGATCATGTCGCTGCCGGCTCTTTCGAGACGGCCATGCAACTTCTCAATCGTCAAGTTGGTGCCGTCAACTTCGCCCCCTTGAAGCCCCGCTTCCTGGAAATCTACAAGGGCTCCAAGACCTATCTGCCCGCAAGTGCAGGTCTTCCCCCGTTAGTGAATTACGTACGCCGCACTGTTGAAGAGACGGACAGCCGCAAAGTTCTACCTGTCATCCCCAGAGATCTGGAGACCATTGCCAACGTCGACTTGCAAGAGGGTTACGCCGCGATGAGGGCCAACAAGCTTGAAGATGGTGTCAAGGTCTTCAGGGGTATCCTTCATTCAATCCTGCTGAATACCGTCTCTTCGGAGGCTGAAGTTGAGCAAGCGAAGAAGATCATCGCCACCGCGCGGGAGTACATCCTGGCCATGTCGATCGAGTTGGAGCGTCGTTCTCTCTCTACCGATACGCCCGAGGGTCTCAAGAGAAGTCTTGAGCTCTCGGCCTACTTCACCATCCCCAAGCTGGAAGTGGCCCACCGTCAGTTGGCACTGATGGCTGCTATGAAGTTTGCCTTTGCCAACAAGAACTATTCTTCCGCCCTCAGCTTCGCGAACCGCATGCTGGCTAACGGTGGCTCGCCCAAGCTTCTTGAGCAGGTAAGACATGGCCCCATCTTCTATCCAGATCCAGGCAGGTATACTGACTCCCTTAATAGGCCCGTAAGATCAAGTTGCAGAGCGAGCGCAGCGCGCAAGACAAGATTGACATTGAGTTCGACCAGTTCGCCGAATTCGACATCTGTGCTGCTTCGTACACGCCTATCTACGGTGGGTCCCCGAGTGTGTCGGACCCATTCACCGGAGCCAAGTACCACGAACAATACAAGGGCACGGTGTGTCGGATTTCGGAGGTAACGGAGATTGGGGCCCCGGCCAGCGGACTCCGGTTGTTTGTTCCCGGTCAGTATTGAGGATGACGATGACGAGCCTTGTTTTTTTTTATACTGTAATTCCCCGTCTCTTGATGTGCAGCTCTGATAGAAAACATGTTTCTTTTTCTACTGGTACGGCCGGGGGTGGGACCACCTCGGTTGCTTGCCCTCGATGTATGGATGGAACCTCTTCTGTTATCATAATTTCTCAGCGACCTTAGGACTCAAATCTTCTTCATACTTGTATCTCGTTTCTGGGGAACGTTCCGTAGTTCCCTACCGTGGTGTGAAAAAAAGAAAGATGAGAACGAGGCAAGATGATAATCACATTTAAATCCTCCCAACTCCACTTCAGAAGACAAGAGTAGAGAACCGAGGCCTTCCTGTGCTATGCGAAGAAGAAAAATAGTATACAAAAACAGCCCCAGCACTTACAGCGCTATTCACATATCCCAAGATTTACACATCCCACCCTGACTGCCGTAAATCCAACAAGCAACTACCAAGTAAAGAACACCTCCCCGACAACCAGCCCCCTCCCCTCTTCCCCAAGGTTTATCCAGTACTCAATCACACCGCCCATCCTTCCACCCCGTGCGCCACCTCTCCTCCCAGAACCGACAATCGAACTCATCCTTGCCCAGCTTCCGATTCACCTCGTTGTGCGCCCGGCACATCCAGTCCCCGAACTCTTTGCGGCCGGCCAGCCGCGGCGCGTTCTGCCCGCTGGGCTCGGCCATCCAGGTGCGGAAATCGTCCGCGCACACCCAGCACGGGTACAGCCGCGAGAAGATGCCCAGGAACGTGCGCATCTCCGTCTGCTGCTCCGGCGACGCCTGCGCCGGGTACGAGGCCGTCAGCGAGTGCAGGAAGGTCCAGGTGGAGCGGCCTAGTTCCTCGACGTCTGGGGGGCATTGGTTGTATTTTTGGGAGGTGGGGTTTGAGGGAATGGTGGATGGTGTGGGTGCGGGTGTGGCAGTGGCTTTGGCTTTTTGGGTTAGGGCGCGCCAGGAGGCGGCGGAGGTGCAGAGGCGACATCTTTTTTTGGGTGTTAGTATTTGGAGGAGGAGGAAGTGTGTGTATGGTTTGAGGGGTTTGAGGAGGTTGGGGGGCAAAGTGAAATAGGGGGGTGCTTCTGATGGTTGGATGCGCTGCGCTGGACATACGGTTTGCCTTCTTTGTCGAGGATGACTCCATTCGGGAGCTTGGTGTACCCCGGGGGTACGTGTTCGTCCTTGTTGCTGGTATCCTTTGGTTGGGATGACGATGCCGACGAGGAGGAGGAGCTGGCTGTGGCTGTGGCTGCTGTGGCTGCGGGGAATTGGAACTGATGCGTGAAGAGCTTCTTTTGCGGCGTTGATTGCGGCGCTGTCTCTGTTGCGTCGGGGTGGGTTTCGGACATGATGCCGGTGGGGAGGTTTATGTGGTGGTGAGAGGGAGTAGGGACTGCAAGATGATGGAATTGCTATGTTACAAAAGATGCATAATCAATCAGAAACAGAGTGTGCACGAACCAAAATCAAGGAATCAGAGTCTATACAGAAAAGAAAAGAAAGTTAAGGTATAGTTGAAGATCCGGCGAGAGAATCTCGCTGATTGGTAATAATCGTAATAGTGCCCTCGATCTCCGACTTTATCGAAGACCGCCAATCCCCGATAAGCGGCTTTGTCAGCGGTCGCGCGGTGCAATTGGGAAACTAAACTCTCCGACCGAAGCCAACCGAGCAAGCTCCGTGAGGCAGGGGTTCTAGATGCAAGCTGGTTCAGGTGTCTCTCCTTGACAATCGTTCAATCGACCTCCCGTTAAGCTTGTTTCATTCTAGCCCTGACACAACTGTCGATCTTCTCGCTTCCTGATCTACTTGCGGCGGTTGTATTCTGCCTCTCATCGCGTCCGCCTGGCGCGCGGCCACTTCCCGCCGTTCCATCCCCCCCCCACACGCAGCGGACATCTACACACACCCGACGTCGGGCATTTAACTCGGGGTAAAGTCGAGACATACAAAGCGCAACGATGGCCCCAAATTACGCGCTGTCGGAGTCTGAGTCCGAGCCCGAGTCGGCAGCCGGCCGTCCAGACATTCCGTCCGATGACGCGCTGGAACAAGCTTTACGCGACACCGTCGCCGATATCTACAAATCGGGCAATTTAGAGGAATTGACCGTCAAGCGGGTACGCCTCGCGGCAGAAAAGGCGCTTAAGCTCGACGCGGGATTCTTCAAGACACAAGGCGACTGGAAAGCTAGAAGTGAAGAGGTCATTCGCGATCAAGTGGTTGGTCTCTCCGTGTCTCTCAAATTATGACGCCATTGCACTTCCTTCTCTGTTTGTTGTGTTTAGAATCGCGCTCTAATGTCTCAATTTCTGCATAGGAGGTCGAAGAGAAAGCCGCCGAAAGATCGGCCCCAGAAAAGAACGATAGCGACTCTGAAAGTGAACTGTCCTCGCTGTCCTCACTGTCCTCAGAAGACACGAAGCCCGCCAAGAGAACGAAATCGACTGGCACCGCCGCATCGCGCAAACGCCAGAAAACCAGTCCTTCGGACGCAGATGAAGGTGAAAGTTCCAATATTGAGGACGAGGATCATGAAGATGAAGTAAAGCCTTCCACGAAAAGGCAAACAAAGACCGCCACCAAGAACAAGACCAAGCCTAGCGAAGAGTCCGCCTCTGATGACTCTGCTGACGCCGCCAACGGGAAAGAAGATCAATCAGAAGATAAAGTCGGCTCCGAAAGTGAGATGTCGGTAGTTCTTGATGAAGAGCCGAAACCCGTTCGCAAGCGACAGAAGAGCGCCGAGACATCCTCGCGAAAAGGAAAGAAAGCGGCGCCGGCCAAGGGCAAAGATGCGGATCAGGATGCCAATCAAGCGGAGATCAAACGGCTGCAGGGCTGGCTGATTAAATGCGGGATCCGCAAGATGTGGGCGAGGGAGCTGGCTCCTTTCGGCACTCCCAAAGCCAAGATCAAACACCTCAAGGATATGTTGAAGGAGGCTGGCATGGAAGGGCGTTACTCGGTGGAGAAAGCGAACCGCATCCGTGAGGAGCGGGAGCTCAAAGCCGACCTCGAGCTGGTGCAAGAAGGGGCAAAGCGATGGGGGAAGGAGGCTGGGAGCGACGATAGTGAGGACAGTCGACCTAGACGGAGATTGAACCGGGGACGTCGAGGTCTAGCCTTCTTGGAAGGTGAGGATGGTGAGGAGACAGACTGATGGTGTTGCATGGATGTTGCTACCTTGTGCAAGCGACTTTTTCCAGGGCAGGCTCTGGATTATCAAGGTGTCTAAGAGTATGAGCTGTATGAGATACCACTGGCATTTCCGTTGCGTTCATTGTTCATTTTCCCGACTTCGTTCCGCCCATTCGTTGAGCCACCAAGCTGAAGACAGCGACCGAAGAGATAAAGAGGACAAGATTGTAGAACTGTATAAAGAATCCATGAGTCTGAAGTTCCGATCCTTTTTATTGGCATTGAGAGCGCTCGAGGAATGCATACCGCAGTTCTGGAGTGCTCGTTCTCTTCGGCCTCGGTGCGGGCCTCGACGAACAGGCGTCGGAGATTAGGGAGATTCGCCTGGTTTTGGTAAAGAAAGTTAAGCGATGTTGTCGTAATTGCGCATTGACGGTATTTTATGTAGTGGTTATAGTAACCTACCATGGGTTTCGTATGCTGCAATGGATATGGCAGCAAACAGACTGAACTTGGAAGAGGAATCCTTTTTTAATGGGATCATAAGAAGTGATATGTACGGGGTAGGAAGTACGAGGCAGTCCAGACCGCCGGGGAAAGGAATTAAGGTGCCCATGGTTGATGGTTGCGCTTAGTCGGGCGCCGCGTTGTGCGGATTGGCTGTGGTCCATGATGGGGACACTGGGCTCCCTCCGTCCCTCTCCCTCCTGATCATCAACCTACTACCTTGACTTCTTCTCTCCTCCCTCCATTCTTCCCACTCTCACTCTCTTCGTTCCCTTCTTTGCACTGAACATATTTTCATTTATACTTCTGTTCCCTCCTGTCATTTCGGCACGGAGGAGAAAGAGTGTGTGTGAGAGCTCTCGCTTCCCCGCTCTAATTCTCCCGTCTGCGGCTCACCCTGAAAGCTCTCGCAATTCCCCGCAGTCTCCTGCATTCCCTCCTCCGACTTCAACTTCCACCAGCGGAGGCGCGACTAGGTCGTCGCTAGACATTTCTTGGCACAATGGCGATGAGTAGGATTCGGGGGGCCTTTGCGGTCCCCAGGAAAGGAGAGACTTTTGAATTGCGATCTGGTCTTGTGTATGCTATCTATCTGTCCTGTCCAAGCCGATGAATCGATACTGACGCTCGTTAACCTTCAGGTCCCAGTATGCATACGAACGGTACGTCACACGCATATCCTCTTGCAGATAAATGGCAGCATAATTTGGTCGGCGCAATCAATCTAATACACCCTTAGCAAGGAGTCAATTCAGAAGACCATCATGGCCATGACGCTGGGCAAGGATGTTTCCTCTCTATTCCCGGATGTTCTCAAGAACATTGCGACTAGCGATCTTGAACAAAAGAAGCTGGTTTATCTTTACCTCATGTGGGTTTCCTTAGCATCGCTTGGTTATTCGAGCTTGACGCTGATTGTCTTTCGCGGCCGACAGGAACTACGCCAAATCTCACCCCGACCTATGCATTCTCGCCGTCAATACTTTTGTTCAAGATTCCGAAGATCCCAATCCTTTAATCAGAGCCCTTGCCATTCGAACGATGGGATGCATCCGGGTGGATAAAATGGTGGATTACATGGAGGAACCGCTGCGGAAGACCCTCCGGGACGAGTCGCCCTATGTCCGCAAGACCGCGGCCATCTGCGTTGCCAAACTTTTCGATCTGAATCCTGCTATGTGCTTGGAGAACGGCTTTCTGGAGATGTTGCAGGAGATGATTGGAGATCCCAATCCTATGGTCGTCGCCAACTCGGTGACTGCTTTGTCGGAAATCTACCACGCTGCTCCCGAAACACAGGCCTTGAAGGTGACCACCAACACACTGCGCAAGCTTCTTATGGCCCTGAATGAGTGCACGGAATGGGGTCGCGTCACGATCTTGACGACTCTTGCGGAGTACAAAACGAGTGAAGTGACTGAGTCAGAGCACATCTGTGAGCGCGTTGCTCCTCAGTTCCAGCATGCCAACCCGAGTGTTGTGCTAGCTGCCGTCAAAGTCGTTTTCCTCCACATGAGAAACGTCAAGGCTGAGCTGGCTAGCAATTACCTGAAGAAAATGGCCCCTCCCCTAGGTAAGAATGCTTTGCCCGGGTAAAATTCTTTCCGTTTTCTGATGATGTCAAGTGACTCTGGTTTCGTCTGCTCCCGAGGTGCAGTATGTGGCTTTGAGAAACATCGATCTTTTGTTGCAAAAGCAGCCAGACATCCTGAACAAGGAACTCCGCGTCTTCTTCTGCAAGTATAACGACCCACCATACGTCAAGTTCCAGAAACTTGAGATCATGGTACGGATAGCCAACGACCGAAACGTTGACCAGCTCTTAGCCGAGCTCAAGGAGTACGCACTTGAGGTGGACATGGACTTTGTGCGCCGCGCCGTCCGGGCGATTGGTCAGGTTGCGATCAAAATCGAGGGCGCTAGTGAGAAGTGCGTCAACACGTTGCTGGACCTCATCAACACCAAGGTCAACTACGTGGTGCAAGAAGCTATTGTGGTTATCAAAGATATTTTCCGGAAGTACCCCGGCTATGAGGGTATCATCCCTACACTGTGCAAGTGTATTGATGAGCTAGATGAGCCGAATGCTCGTGCAGCACTCATTTGGATTGTTGGTCAGTATGCGGAGAAGATCAGCAATGCGGGTGACATTCTGGCTGGCTTTGTGGAAGGTTTCAATGAAGAATTCTCCCAGGTATGGCACTCCCTTATGACAAGACAAATGCTGTATACTGATTACCGCGACCTGTTTAGACCCAGCTGCAAATCCTGACGGCTGTTGTCAAGCTCTTCTTGAAGCGGCCTGAGAAGGCCCAAGGGCTCGTCCAGAAAGTGCTGCAGGCAGCCACTGCTGAGAACGACAATCCCGATGTGCGCGACCGAGCCTATGTCTACTGGCGCTTACTATCCAATACCAGTGATCCCGGAGCTACTAAGGATATTGTCCTGTCTGACAAGCCTCCAATTGTGACCACTATTCATTCTCTGCCGCCTGCCCTTCTTGAGCAGCTGCTCACTGAGCTGTCGACTCTTGCATCAGTCTACCACAAGCCCCCAGAGCAGTTTGTCGGTCAAGGAAGGTTCGGCGCCGACGCTGTCCAGAGAGCCGCTATCGAGTATGTCTCAACCCATTTCATTCATTCATGTCTACGTCGGGCTAACCACTGGCTTCAGGGAACAAATTCAAAACGCACGCGAGAACCCACTGGCCGCTGCTGCGGCTGCAGCCGCGGTCACTGGCAGCGCGCCCCCTCCCCAGAGTCAGAGCAACGTCGAGAATCTACTGGACATCGATTTCGATGGAACTGCGCCGGCTTCGGCTCAAAAAGAGCCCAGTGGTGGAATGTCTGGTCTCGAAGGTCTTGCCGGAACGCCAGTGCGAGTGGAATCGCCTGCTGCAGGTGCTCCTGCTGGAAGCAACAATTTGGACGATCTCTTGGGGGTCTTCGGCGATGGTGGAGGCGCACCGGCCCCGGCCAGCAGCAGCGCGGGGGCTGGAGCCGATTTGATGAACGGTTTTGCCGGCCTGGATTTGTCAGGCAATGGCACGACATCGCCGCCTCCTGGAGGCAGTCAACCAAAGAAAACCAACGAAGATATTATGTCGTTATTCTAAGAAAGCAGGGCTATGGCTTTCCGATGGTGAACATCGCCGCGGGTCTGGGAGGGAAGGAGATCAAGGAGGCAAGCGCTTGACAAAAGCACACATAATTCGCAATCCAGGCATTTTCACATAGAATCTCTCGTCCTTCTATCTTGGCGCGACCAAGCTGAATGATCCAAATATTTACTCTTCATGTTTGTACTTCCCCCCCCCCCCTTGCTTCGTTTCGTCGGTGACTTCATGTCCCAACTTATCTGTATATCCCATTCACCTGAGGCTCTGAGCATAATTGCTCTGGTCGTTTCCTCTGAGCTCTTACAACTCTTCCAACCGGCTATTACACGCCTGTTTTAGTCTTTAGCCTGTCTCACTTTTGTGGCGATCTCGGGATGTCCACTGGGGCGAACGAGCCGTGGGCTTGTCAATTATTTGAGAACCAGCCTTATTATTATACTTCAATTCCTAGGGAAAAAAAAGGTCCACACTGCGACGATGTTTATATCTGACAGAAGAACCGGGTAGATTCTTAATCTGGAATGCACAGATGATTGAAATCGGACTAATCCGCCAGGCATGCCATTAGTGGAGCCATCTTACTGACGGCGTGAGTCACAGCGAAAGATCCATAAAGTCCCCCAGTCCACGCCACTTCTCCCCTCACTCCTCCCGACTTTGTTACGCTTTTTTTCATATTCTGCAAACATTCCAGGCATAGCAAGATGGAGCATCTCAAAAGAACCTTTGCTCAATGCCAAAAAGAGGGCCGTCCGGCCCTGGTGACCTATGTCACTGCCGGCTTTCCGACAGCCGCGGAAACCCCAGATATCATGCTGGCCATGCAAGCTGGAGGCGCAGGTGAGTTGCCATCAGTACGTATAGCAATTGATGCGACGGAGTATTGATCCTTTTTTTTTTTTACCCTAGATGTCATTGAACTCGGCCTTCCATTCACAGACCCCATTGCCGATGGACCTACCATCCAAAAATCAAACCTTAAAGCCCTCGAAAATGGGGTTACAATTACTTCCATGTTGCAAATGGTGAAAGATGCACGCCAGCAGGGCCTGCGCATCCCCGTCCTCTTCATGGGATACTATAACCCGGTTCTGCGCTTTGGTGAAACCGCCCTGCTTGCAGAATGCAGAGAAGCCGGCGTGAATGGTTTCATTATAGTTGATCTACCGCCGGAGGAAGCTGTTCGATTCCGCGACCAATGTCGGGATGCCGGGTAAGCTGCCTACTACCATTCCGGTTGCTAGACAATGGGGTACAGTACCGCTAACGCCTGTCGTGGTCATCTTATAGCCTCTCATACGTTCCCTTGATTGCCCCGTCCACGACTGAAGACCGTATGAAGACGCTTTGCGGGATTGCCGACACATGGATCTATCTGGTGTCCCGCATGGGCGTCACTGGAGCCACTGGTACTCTGAACAACCAGCTTCCCGACTTGATGAAGCGGGTCAAGGATCTCTCTGGTGGAGTCCCGGTGGCCGTCGGCTTTGGCATCAGCACCCGTGAGCATTTTCTGGGCGTGACCTCCGTCGCCGATGGCGCGGTAATTGGTAGCGAGATCATCAATCAGCTGGCGAATGCCCCTGCTGGACAGGGAGCTCGCACGATTGAGGAGTATTGCGCACAGATCACGGGCCGACGAGTCCCTCGCACAGCAGCAGATGAGCCATCCTCTAGCCTGTCGACAGCCGCTGTTTCTGCTTCGAAGGAGAAAGAGCCTACACAGTCACCAGCCGCAAATGAAGTTGGTCCAGCGTCCGAACGTGGCCGCTTCGGCAAATTTGGTGGACAATACGTCCCGGAGGCGCTGACGACGTGTCTCAACGAACTGGAGGCCGGCTTCCAGGCTGCGCTGGATGATCCGGCCTTTTGGGAAGAGTATCGCTCTTATTACCCTTACATGGGTCGGCCGTCGACGCTACACCGCGCGACGCGCTTGACCGAGTCCGCGGGCGGCGCGAATATCTGGCTCAAGCGCGAGGATCTGAATCACACGGGTTCTCACAAGATCAACAACGCCCTGGGCCAGATCCTGATCGCGCGGCGACTGGGCAAGACCGAGATCATCGCCGAGACCGGGGCGGGCCAACACGGCGTGGCCACGGCGACGGTCTGCGCGAAGTTCGGCATGAAATGTACCGTCTACATGGGCGCGGAGGATGTCCGTCGGCAGGCGTTGAATGTCTTCCGCATGCGCCTGCTGGGCGCCACCGTGGTGCCGGTCGAGGCAGGCTCGCGCACCCTCCGGGACGCCGTCAACGAGGCGTTCCGGGCCTGGATCACGCGGCTGGACACGACACATTATATTATCGGGTCCGCCATCGGGCCGCATCCATTCCCGACGATCGTGCGGACCTTCCAATCCGTGATCGGGACCGAGACCAAGGCGCAGCTGCAGCAGGAGATCGGGAAATTGCCCGACGCGGTGGTGGCCTGTGTGGGCGGTGGATCAAATGCCGTGGGCATGTTCTACCCGTTCGTCGAGGATGGTTCGGTGCAGCTGGTGGGCGTGGAGGCCGGCGGCGATGGTCAGGCGAAGCACTCGGCGACTCTCGGCGGCGGCAGCGTCGGGGTCCTGCATGGCGTGCGCACATATGTCCTCCAGGACCGCCATGGGCAGATCACGGACACGCATTCCGTCTCCGCTGGCCTCGACTACCCGGGCGTCGGACCGGAGCTGGCGTCGTGGAAGGATAGCAATCGCGCGACCTTCATTGCGGCCACGGATGCGCAGGCGCTCGAAGGATTCCAGCTGCTCAGTCAACTCGAGGGGATCATCCCGGCGCTGGAGTCCTCGCATGCTGTCTGGGGCGTGATGCAGGTGGCTCGCCAGCTTGGACCTGGGAAGGATATCGTGCTCTGCTTGAGTGGTCGCGGTGATAAGGATGTGCAGACGGTCATGGATGAACTGCCTCAGTATGGGGGAAATAAGTGATAGAGCTGCTGTGTAGAATATCCAAAAG
This sequence comes from Aspergillus brunneoviolaceus CBS 621.78, assembly GCF_003184695.1. Lineage (NCBI taxonomy): Eukaryota > Fungi > Ascomycota > Eurotiomycetes > Eurotiales > Aspergillaceae > Aspergillus > Aspergillus brunneoviolaceus. Next base: position 7,094 of record NW_020290781.1, on the reverse strand, counting down.
TTGAATCATATTAAATCTAGCTTCCAAGTGCAGGTTACTATCACTTATCATTGCTTTTCTGGTTGTGTTGGTGGTTGGTAGACCAGTTGGCGGACGATAAGAGCGATCCGCTTTTTCCGCTCCCTCCATTTTGATTTCCACTTTCTCTCGTCTTCTCGGGCTGCCGCAGTGGATCCAGTGGTCCTGCTTGACTAATGGCGATGGAGCCAGCATCAATCAAGTTGGAGAAAAAGCAGTTGGAGTCCTCGAACGCCATTGAGTGATTTCCTTGCGTCAGAGACCGTGTCGAATCCCGCGATGGGTACGGGATCAAAGCATCAGGCGAAACTACGAGTATCTCGATTGTGATTCAAACACCAGACCACGAAAGCGTGCCATGAAACTTCCTCAATGAAAATCCTCTTCCGATCCCGAGAATCGTCAATCGGCTTTCTATCCGAAGCAGCATCCCCGATTTCCAAACGCTTTTTTACCCGTATCAGGTACTGTTTCTGCAGATTTCTAAGCATTTGGCGAGCGACCCATAGGGCAAAGACTCCGCTGGAGCCAGTCAATGAGATGAGTAGCTTCTTGTTGCCCCATCGCCCGTGCAAAGCCCATGGATTTGGCTCTCTTTCAGTCTCCATGCTTCTTTCCTTCGGCCTCCTTCTTGGCTTTTCCGTCCCAGTGGATCTTCTCAGGGTTTGAGTTGACTTCACAGGAAAACTTCCCCCAACTCGGAAATTCGTGTCGAAAAGTGGATCGATCAAGGAAATGGAACCCGCGATGGCTTTGTTCTCGGGCGATAACGCATATAAGTTGGAGGGGATATCCTCTCGGTCTTCCCTCGAGGCCTTTTACACGCCCATTAAGGAACCGGTTCTTGGAATTGACACCAGACTTTCATCATGACTGACTACAAGTTCGAAGGATGGATGGGCCTCGACAAGGACTCGGTCGACGGCAAGATGGTCTGGCAGGAGTTTGAACCCAAGCCGTGGGAAGAGACCGATGTCGACATCAAGGTCTCTCATTGCGGTATCTGTGGTTCCGATCTTCACACTCTGCACAGTGGATGGGTAAGTCCTTCCCCTGGTCTTTCTATCGTTGTTCTTTTTCTTCTGCGTCAATTGTGATTCTTTAGCTACCATGTCCCGTATATACTGATCCGCCAAACAACAGAAGCCAACCCTCTACCCCTGCTGTGTCGGCCATGAGATCGTCGGTGTCGTCGTCCGCGTCGGCTCCCAGGTCAGCGACATCAAGCTCGGGGACCGCGTCGGTGTCGGCGCGCAGAGCGATTCCTGCCAGGGCCGTCTCGGCGACTGCGCCGAGTGCGCCATGGGCTGGGAGCAGTACTGCCCCCACAAGTGGGTGGGCACCTACAACAGCGTCCACCTCAACGGCGGCAAGTCCTACGGCGGCTATGCGCTGTACAACCGCGTCCCCGCCCGATTCGCCATCAAGATCCCCGACGGCATCCCCTCCGCCGAGGCCGCCCCCATGCTGTGCGGCGGTGTCACCCTCTACAGCCCGCTGAAGCACAACGGCTGCGGCCCCGGCAAGCGCGTCGGGATCATCGGTGTCGGTGGCCTGGGCCACTTCGGTGTCATGTTCGCCAAGGCGATGGGCGCCGACAAGGTCGTCGCTATTTCGCGCAAGGCGGGCAAGGCGGCGGATGCCTTGAAGATGGGCGCGGATCTGTACATCGCTACGGATGATGAGCCCGATTGGGCCACCAAGTACGCCAAGTCGTTGGATTTGATCATCTCCACTGTTTCATCCACGAAGGTATCTTCCCAGATCTTTATTCCCTATCGGGTTTGGATGTGTGTGTGGAAAAAGGGTAATTTACTAATGCTCGTCGTGTACAGATGCCCATGGAACAGTACGTCGGTCTGCTGGCGGTCAATGGTACTCTGTGCCAGGTCGGTTTGCCGGAGGATGGCACCCTGGTGGCGCCCGTTAAGCCTCTCATCCGTCGGCTGAAGGTGACTAGCTCGTTGGTCGGCAGCCCTGATGAGATCCGCGAGATGTTCCAGCTGGTTCTGAACAAGGGCGTCAAGCCTTGGATCGAGGAGGTCCCGATGAAGAATGCCAATGAGGCCATTGTCAACATGCATGCTGGCAAGGCCAGGTACCGCTACGTGTTGGTTAATGAGGAGCACTAGACGGACCGGGCTTGGTGATGAGTTATGACGAATGTTTAGACTGTATAATGTATTACTAGTAGTAGTGAGATGTTTACCCATAGATGAACCTGCAGGTTTGATAGAGAGCCAGTCTAGTACGCACTCGTAGTAGCCCGGGTCTTGGCTGCGGCAGGCTTGCAATTTACATACTCCAATAGACACGCCACGTGATCGTCTCCGCCATCGGAGCCACTAATCCCAAAGCAGCAGGCAACCCCTCCGAATTTCTTCTTTGGGCGAGTGAATCATCGCCTCTTGTCTTCGCCCCCCTCACTCTCCCTCACTCTCACTCTCGCTCTCTTCATATTCCTCTGTTTTGTCGCTGGGATTCTTGTCAGAAGAGGCTCTGACTCGCAATTGAGTGTCTTCTTTGTTCTATCTCCTTTCTTTTCTCCCCCATCATATCTCCAATCATCATGTCGCATACTCTGTCGCAAAAATATTTGAGCACGCGGGGTGCCTCCTACGGAGTATGGCAACAAATCCCCACAAACAGCAATTTTCGATTCAATGGCTAATCTGTCCTGATCTTGCATTTAGCTCTCCTTCGAGGAGGTCGTCCTGAAGGGTCTGGCCTCTGATGGCGGTCTCTTCATCCCCGAGGAGATCCCCTCCCTCCCCGCTAACTGGGAGTCCGAATGGCGCAATCTGAGCTTCGAGGAGATCGCCTTCCGTATCATGTCTCTCTACATCTCCGAGTCCGAAATCCCCCGCAACGACCTCGAAGACATCATCCGCCGCTCCTACGCCACCTTCCGTCACCCCGAACGCACTCCCACCATCAAACTCGACGGCAGGCAGAACCTCCACCTGCTCGAGCTCTTCCACGGTCCCACCTTCGCTTTCAAGGATGTCGCGCTTCAGTTCCTCGGTAACCTGTTCGAGTACTTCCTCGTGCGCAAGAACCAGGGCAAGGAGGGCAAGGACCGTCACCACCTGACTGTCGTGGGAGCCACCAGCGGCGACACCGGCTCCGCCGCCATTTACGGTCTGCGCGGCAAGAAGGACGTCTCCATCTTCATCATGTTCCCCAAGGGCAAGGTCTCCCCGATCCAGCAGGCCCAGATGACCACCGTGCTGGACGCCAACGTGCACAACCTCACTGTCGAGGGCTCCTTCGACGACTGCCAGGACTTCGTCAAGGCCCTGTTCGCCGACCCCGAGCTCAACTCCACCCACAACCTCGCGGCCGTGAACTCCATCAACTTCGCCCGCATTCTCGCCCAGATCTCCTACTACTTCTACTCCTACCTGTCTTTCACCAAGTCCCCCTCCTTCAACAAGGACTCCAAGCTGCGCTTCGTGGTCCCCTCCGGCAACTTCGGCGACATCCTCGCCGGCTGGTTCGCCAAGCGCATGGGTCTCCCCGCGGAGCGCCTGGTCATCGCGACCAACGAGAATGACATCCTGGACCGCTTCTTCCGCAGCAGCGGTGCCTACACCAAGAACGACGCCAACGGCACCGGCGTCAAGGAGACCCACAGCCCGGCCATGGACATCCTGGTCAGCAGCAACTTCGAGCGCCTCCTCTGGTTCCTCGCCTACCAGAGCAGCGACGCCGCCTCGGCCGACGCGCGCCGCAAGCAGGCTTGCGACAGCGTCAGCGGCTGGCTCCAGCAGCTCAAGTCCGAGGGCGGCTTCCAGGTCTCGCCCGCCGTCTTCGCGGGCGCCCAGGCCGAGTTCGAGTCCGAGCGCGTCAGCAACGACGAGACCATCGCCCAGATCCGCGACACCTACCGCACCTCCTTCCCGGCCAACCTGGGCCCCGGCAGCGCCAAGAGCTCCAAGACCGGCGGCTACATCCTCGACCCCCACTCCGCCATCGGCGTCGCCGCCGCCCGCCGCTCCATCCAGCGCAACCCCGGCGCCGTCCACATCTCCCTCTCCACCGCCCACCCGGCCAAGTTCGCCAGCGCCGTCGACCTCGCCCTGCGCGCCGAGGACGGCTACGACTTCACCGAGGTCCTGCCCCAGGAGTTCATCGGCTTGGAGCAGCGCGAGAGCCGCGTCACGCCCGTCGGCCCCGGGGCCGGATGGGAGCAGGTCCGCGAGATCGTCAAGGCCGAGGTCGAGCAGGAGTTGGAGGGTAAGCGGTAGATGTGGCTTGCTTGTGTCATAGACAACTAAAAAGAAAGATCTCTGTGTTTGCATCTTAAGACCATTTACTTCCAGTGTCATATTTCCCCCTTCCGCATCATCGATCCTATATATGTTCATGACGATAAGTTTTCTATTAGGCTTTTTCTTGCCTCTACTGTGATATCATAAAAGCTACATCGAAAGATATGACATGAATTCTGCCTCAATTTTGGGCATCCTACTCCTCGACCATTCCTTCCCTTGGGTACTATTCGCACTGTATAATGGGCGGGTGGATAGGAGACTATCCACACATATATCAAACGATTATACACTGATAAGAATGGTTTACTCTTCTACCTTGGTTAATTTTGTGCTATCCTTCGCCTCAATGTCTCTATAACCTTAGTTCTACTACTCTCTTTCTGCTAACATATATTTTAGACCGCTGCTAGAAGTAACAGTGCACCTGACCACCCAACTAGATAATCTAGTACTGATATCTGTCTTCTTCTCTATGAATACCCTACGTACACTGCATATACATCCTATAATACCCAGTTACGGAATAGTCCTCTTCACATCTACTTGAAACGAAACCATACTTGGCTGATACTTTAGTTACTATTCATACCCTATCTCCATTCACAGCTACTTTATACTATACCCTCCTAGGGAATAGTGCTACTAAATAGCAACCCTACTTGCCATTTCATCCGATTATTAGATCTCCTACCCTACTCAGTACTTTACACACCTCTGCCTCTACTATTACTAGTGGCAGAATTCTACCATCTCTCAGATCTACTATGATTTGTATAATCTATCCCCTTAACTTGTCTTCTCTGTTCTCTTCCTCTTCTTCTTCCTTCCTCCTTTCTCCCCAAATTCTCTTATAGCTACCTGAGTATACTCCTAACATCCTTCCTCTAACTTCTTCTCTTCTTCCTTTTCTCATTCTCCACCACCATTCTACCTTTCCCTCCGCCAGTCTAATATTAATACACCTTCTACCCTTATCAGTAAAGTAGAGGGTCGAATTACTCGGCCAGTTCTCCAGTCTCCACAGTAAACGTAACATTCTCCTACTAAGGTAAGTATCGCCCCTTCTATACATCTCTATACATCTATATCGCTCGTGGCCAATTCTACCCTAGCTTCTTTGCTGAGATCTATATAATCTTGACTAGTACTCAACCGCTTGAATCTCAATCATACACAGTAGACCAAGGCCGAATATGTGTTAAGATACCATCCCAGTCGCGGGATAGTAGCAACTATTCCCCTTCCAAAAAGACCAACTAGTGCCTGATAGTTCCAAGTCGGTTGCCACCAGTTATAAGAGGGTCCCATGAAAAACACCCCATGGGAAACCTTACAAATCGTGACGAGTATGTTTGTTGTACTATGTATCTAGGTGGGTGGTTTTTCCAGCAGCCCTAACCTAATCCTTTGCCAATCCGAAACTAGGGCTAAGCCTTGAGACCTATCTCTATGTCACTTTGTTTTCACAATGGTGGTGTAACGGGTTTGCGTGCGACCAGCTTGGGCCGTTTGACTTTTTCTAAATATGCAGTATCTCGACTAGCATTTGGGGAATATAAGGACGATGCAGAAGGGTGGGCAGAGGTCTACTCCCTGATACATACACATGCGAGTCATAGGGTGAGGGATGGTAACGGCATCACCACGTCAGGGATTGTCATGGGATCTAACTATGGGACTCATGCACGCTGCTTGAATATGCTGATCGTTCCCTATCGTGGAGTTTTGATTTTGTCGGCCTGATATCATTGGGTTGCATTTGATTCTTCAACTACTCAGTACTCATACTCATAGTATCTACTCGTAGGACCCACAGACGAAACCCCCCCCCCTCCCCCTATTGTCTCCGAGGTGGTTGTACTGGGTTGGGTAAAAGACTACGTAAGATGCAACCCCTTCCGTTTCCGGGATATATGATTACGCACTCGCGGCAGTGGCGATGTGACAGGTTCTGACTATGATAGTAGGAAGACAAGAGAAAGAAATTGAGCCAGCAAGAAATGCATCGAAGCTACGTGAAAGAGAGAGTGCAGGCTTGAAAAGTGATTCCAATAAAAAAAGAGAAATGCCATTTTTATTCCACGTACCGTACTCATTATATATTATTAAACTAGTAGGTAGAAAGAACTGCCAATGAATATCAACCAGGAGCTGAGCACAGTGTATCTTGTCGCTCACCCGAGTGCGCCTGGCTGTGTCTTAAGTCGTAGTCCTGAATCATAATCATAGAACAGTCCTTCTTTCTTCATGACGTAGGAAAAAAAAAGCCAACGATGTAGCAAAAGTCCAAAACAAACTCCAAGCACCGATTGTTTTGATTTGATAGTTTCTTCGTTTGGTCAGAGGGGAAGATGAGTGGCTCTATCAATTCATTGCTGAAGATGGAGGTGTCATCTACAGAAGGGCCATCAGACCCATGACAGCGGCGAGAAGACCGGCCACGGGCTGCATCTTGGAAGCAGCGCCGGTAAGGCTCGAGGCCGAAGGCTCCGCTGGGGAGGCGCCGGTGGGCTGCTCGGCAGTCGAGGTGCCAGCAGGAGCAACAGGGCTCGAACCCTCAGGAGCAGCAGGGCTGGAGCCCTCAGGAGCAGCAGGGCTGGAGCCCTCAGGAGCGGCAGGAATGACAGGGTTGGAGGAGCCAGGAGCGCCAGGAGCAACAGGGCTGGAACCCTCAGGAGCGGCAGGGCTAGCAGGGGTGGAAGAGCCAGGAGCGCCAGGAGCGCCAGGGGTAGAAGAGCCAGGAGCGCCAGGAGCACCAGGGGTGGAGGAGCCAGGAGCACCAGGAGCACCAGGGGTGGA